>NC_080710.1:3145779-3173279 GCF_019097595.1 Hemibagrus wyckioides | reverse complement strand
CGTGACGCTGGCCAGCGAGTGTGCGCACCTGGAAAAGCCGTCCCCCATCCAGACGTGTGAAGTGGAAGCATGTAAACCGCAGTGGTTCACCACGGAGTGGAGTGCGGTGAGGACGGGGGCAGAAAACCTGGGGAGGAACGAGAGATAGTGTGGAAGTGTGGATGGAGAAAGAGAAAAAGGGCGAATTAAACGATAGTGGAAGTGAAAGAAAGTTCAAGAAGTCTGAGGAAGAAATGGACATTTTTAGGCTGTCTTAAATCAGCTTCTTTACTAATAGAACTCACTATATAGGGAGGAACAGAGCAGGAGGTCTCTCTGTCTCACTCCGTGTCTGTCTCTCTGTCTCACTCCGTGTCTGTCTCTCTGTCTCACTCCATGTCTGTCTCTCTGTCTCACTCTGTGTCTGTCTCTCTGTCTCACTCCGTGTCTGTCTCTCTGTCTCACTCCGTGTCTGTCTCTCTGTCTCACTCTATTACTGTCTCTCTGTCTCACTCTGTGTCTGTCTCTCTGTCTCACTCCGTGTCTGTCTCTCTGTCTCACTCTGTTACTGTCTCTCTGTCTCACTCCGTGTCTGTCTCTCTGTCTCACTCCGTGTCTGTTCCTCTGTCTCACTCCATATCTGTTCCTCTGTCTCACTCCATATCTGTCCCTCTGTCTCACTCCGTGTCTGTCTCTCTGTCTCACTCCGTGTCTGTTCCTCTGTCTCACTCCATATCTGTTCCTCTGTCTCACTCCATATCTGTTCCTCTGTCTCACTCCATATCTGTCCCTCTGTCTCACTCCGTGTCTGTCTCTCTGTCTCACTCTGTGTCTGTTCCTCTGTCTCACTCCATATCTGTTCCTCTGTCTCACTCCATATCTGTCCCTCTGTCTCACTCCGTGTCTGTCTCTCTGTCTCACTCCGTGTCTGTCTCTCTGTCTCACTCCGTGTCTGTCTCTCTGTCTCTCCATCCTTCCTCACAGTGCTCCAAGTCATGTGGTGATGGAGTCCAGACTCGAGATGTTCGCTGTCTGACGCCAGATAAACAACCGAGTTCAGCTTGTGACTTCGCCCACAGGCCACACCCTGAGCAGCCCTGTAACCCCGCCCCCTGCAGCCCCTCTCTAGGTGTGTGTTATGTTTAATGATCAGCTGTTCAGATTGTCCTCTCTCTTTGTCTCGAACAATCCGTTATGCTCTTTATCCCATCTTTTCATCCCCTTCTATCCCTCTTTCTTCATTTTTTCTTCTCTGTTTCTCTACCATTATTTCTCTTTCCTTTTAATTCAATTCTGCTTCTCTTGATCTTTCCATCCCTTCGTGTCCTCACCTCTCCATCCCCCCACTCTTTCACACTCCATTCTTTCTTTCTTTCTTTCTTTCTTTCTTTCTTTCTTTCTTTCTTTCTTTCTTTCTTTCTTTCTTTCTTTATCTTATCTCTCCACCCCTCACCTTCTTTCACTATTTCTTTCCTTTTTTCCTTCTTTTCATCTTCCCTTTATATTTTATCATTCTTTCTCTTCCTTTTTCTTCTATTCCCATCTTCATATCCCTCTGTTTTTCTCCTCTCGACCCCGTCCCCTTTCTTTCAATCTTCCTCAACATTTTGTATTTCTCTGTCCATCTCTCCCTTCTTCTATCCTTTCTCTTCTTTTACTTCTTTCCTTCTTATCTCTCACTCCTTTTTCTTCCTGACAGATGAGAGCTGTAAGGACCGACGCTCCAACTGTCTGATGGTGGTCCAGGCTCGGCTCTGTGTTTACACCTACTACAAGTTGGCCTGCTGCGCCTCCTGCACTCAGAGCGCTCAGAGAGCCAAACGCCACTGACCCCGCCCAGGGTCAAAGGTCAGCGGCAGGGCAACCGACTCTCCGGCCTGATCGCATCACGGACTGACATCGGTCTAAATCCATGAATTTAGACTTTAACATTTCAACAGCTCTGTTTTGCTGCAGCTCTGTCAATCATAATTAGCCCCGCCTCCCCCTCCCACACACTAGCTCTTTAGCTACAAATGAAATGCCCATCATCTCATCTCACACGCAGCCCATCACCTGAGACGTGTCCGGTGTGTGAGGTTTTCCTTTTCAGCTTTGCAGCGGAGCTTCGAGGCTAATGTAGCTAACACAGACTGGATGCTCATAGCCACCAGTTTAGCATTGAGCTAAACCACGATGACACTGTAGTTCTGATTTAAATTCAGATTTAATGATAAATGCTACATGGTGCTAAGTTACATGATGCTAAACTGGTGGCTCTTCCTTTTTAGGCACATTAGCATCATAGCTCCAGTATAAACACGTCTCTGCTGATCGACTGTTTTTGGGGTAAAAGTGAAAATTGTGTGCATTTCTTTTCTTACCTTTCTTTTTTATTTGGCTTTTTCTCAAAGTGAGAACTTTTTTAAATCTGTTATATGTTTGTTTTGTTTTAAAAGCACTAGGACTTTCTGCGTTTCTATGGCAACCTGAATGCCAGTCTCTAAACCCTACAGTGATGAAGGTGCCTTTAATAAAGAGAAGACTCATCAGTTCACCTGCTTTTGTTCACATTCCTGTGCTCTACAGGGTGCCAATATTTATGGATTTTATTCCAGATCCACCTGTAGTGCACTACATGTAGTGCACTGTACTCTGCCTTAATATATTAGTGCACTTTATATCATAAATAAGAGCTCACTTCCTGTGTAGTGCACTAAATGTCCACTATGATTGTTCCTTCCTGGATAAGTGGACTACATATCAAGTAGACTACAGAGAGATTTTATAGTGCACTATATAGTCCTTACCCTCGATGCAGTGCACTACATGTCCATGCATTTACTGTTCCAGCTAACTCGGTTTATTTACTGTGGCTGAAGGTCAAATAAACCTGTATTCCCTGTATTAGTGCACTACCAAGGGTGTGAAATAATACAGCATTAATGGTTACTAAACCTAGTTCACTAAAGAACCGTTTGAGACTTAAACGTATCACCAAATGTGCAAATCATGAATTCTGTGAGCAAAGCATAGCCATTCCTGTTTTCACACACACACACACACACACACACACACACACACACACACACACACACACACTCTTTCCTCCTCTTGTCTTTTTTATTAATCATATGTATGCATGTACATTTATGTTAAAATGTGTTTTAAATGCACCCTTAAATATGAAGGTGTGTGTGTGTGAGAGCAGAAATGATTCTGATTGGATGTAAGAGGTAAGAGGGGTGGGATTTAAGGCAACTTGTGTTTGCTGTTTTGGTTGTTTGATGGTTTGTGTGTGTGTTTTATAAACTAGCCAAATTGCTTACTTCAGTAGTGCTTTAAAGCATCAAGCCAAATGTTTGTGTGTATGTGTGTGAGAGAGAGAGATACAAAAAATTGTGTTAATGTACATACTTTTGTGTCTGTGTATAGTACCATAATCAAATATAAGCAACTAGGAGCTGAAATATACATATATATATATATATATATATATATATATATATATATATATATATATATATATATATATATATATATATATAAAAATACAGATAATTATTTATCAAGAAATATTGCTATAATTTATTTTTATTTCGTAAAACAAAGCATATGTTATTATCTTCTGAGGTTCAAGAACAAATTTTGATTGTAAAATAACGATTTTCTTTGTCACTCTAAAGATGAAAATGTGTGTTAAATGTCATTACAGTGCTGCAGAATAAAGGAAACTGCAACGTCCACATTCGCTGACTAGTGAGTCGTGTCCTGAATTGCAGCATGACGGATGTATGGTTGTAACATCGTGACCTGCAATACCGCCTCCAAAACCACTTCCGGTTCATTTCCGGTATTCATGGACATTTAAACAGCATACACACTACATTCAGTGCAAAGTATTGTTCCATTTGTGACTCTACCAAGCTGTTTCTTTTGCCAGTGTTTTCTTGTTCTGTGTATGACCATTGTTCCACATGTTTGATTTTTGCCCTGTGTTTTGGATTTCTTTGCCTGTTTGGTTTGCCACTCCGGTTACTGATTACTTTCGACCTGTTTTCCTGGACTACCATTCTGGTTCACGTTTTGGATTTGTTTGCTGTGTGTTTCCACTAAATCTGCATATGGATTCTAGATCTTCTGGAGGTATGTTACAGAATACTTCGCCTCAGATGAATCCAGCAGATGTCACACAGCTCCAGGCTCTAGTTGCACACCAAGGGGAGATGCTCCTTGCTTATCAGGAGCAAATAGCCACCTTGCAGGTGGCTAACGCATCGACGGAGCAACACCCACAACCCCAACAACCTCCTGTACCACCACCTCCCCGCAGTGAACTGGCCCGCATGGCGCTCCCAGAGAAATTCTATGGGATGACAGGCCGCTGCCAGGGCTTCTTGCGCTGATGCAATATCTTCTTTGCTCACCAACCTGACATGTACAGGGAGGATAGCACCAAATTCCCCTTTCTAATGTCCCTACTAACCAGAAAAACACTGGACTGGGCTTCTGCGGTGTGGGATAGTGATCTGAAGGTGCATAGCTCAATTGCATACTTGATCCCCGCACTGCAGGCTGAGCTGGCCTGCTGGGATGGTGACATACCGATGTCCCAATATATCACTATGGCCATCCGGCTGGACAACCTGCTACGCCAACAACGCTCAGGGGCACCACAAACTAACATCTGGTGTGCCGAGGGGCTTCATCATCACCAGTGAAGAGAGAGGGGAGCCCATGCAACTAGGAAGGTAAAGCCACAGTAAACCTGATCAACCGACACCTCATTGAGGAACTGCAGCTGCCGTAATGAGGCAGCCATGGAGGAATACATCAGTGAAGCCCTGGCAGCCGGGTACCCTCCACGTCAGATTTTTCTTCGCGACAAAAGAAAGATGATGGATTACGGCCCTGTATAAATTATTGTGGCCTCAACTCAATTACTGTGCGCTACCCATACCCCTTTCCACTAGTTCCATCGGCTTTAGGACAGCTCCAGAACAGAGAACAGAGGCAAAAATCTTTGCGACATTGGACTTGAGGAGTGCCTACAACCTGATTCATATTACAGAGAGGGACGAATGAAAAACAGCCTTCCACACCACTAAGGGGCATTATGAATATCTGCCGTAATGCCATATGGCCTGAACAATGCACCAGCCATCTTTGCAGGCTTTTATCAACGAGATCTTCAGAGACCTGATAAACTTCTACGTCATAGTCTACCACTCTCGAAGAACATATCCACCATGTACGCACGGTTCTCATACATCTTCTCCAACACCAACTCTATGTAAAGGCTGGGAAATGTGAATTACATAAAGACAGAATCACATTCTTAGGATATGTCATCACACAACAGGGAGTTTAGATCGATCCAGTCAATGTAAAAGCATTAACGGAATGGCCACTACCCACCACAGTGAAAGAACTGCAACGGTTCCTGGGGTTTGCAAATTTTTATCAACAATTCATTAGAAACTACACCTCTGTGGCCTCCCTACTCACCACCCTCCTACGAGGGAAACCTTAGAAAATCCAATGGACAGAAACTGCCAAGGCAGCCTTTGACAGACTCAAGACATTTGAACAGTTGTGGAATTGGGCCGGTCCTGTCCCAATGCCACGGGAAGCCCAGAAAGCTGTATCCATGTGCCTGCTTCTTCCGGAAGCTAACCCCTGCAGAGGCCAATTATAACGTCGGCAACCAAGCTACTATCAATCAAAGAAGCCCTGAAGGAATGGCGCCACTGGCTCGAGGGGGAAAAATGTTCATTTAAAATCATAACAGATCACAAAATCCTGGAGTACATGAAAAATGACAAACAACTCAACCCCCGGCAAGTTTGTTGGGCCTTGTTCTTCACCTGCTTTCAGTTTATGGTGACCTATGGACCTGGGACTAAGGACAGTAAGGCAGATGCTCTTTCACGCTGCCACGACCTCATACAACAGCCCATGTGCCAAGAACCTATCCTTCCATCATTACTAATTCTCACCCCAGTCAGATGGGATACAACAATTAGAGCCATCACCAACTGAGTGTCCCCCTACCAAACAATAGGTGCCGGTCAGCCTCCACCCTCAGGTGATTCAGTGGGTTCACACCGCTCACAGCTCGGGCCACCCTCGAAACCAGAGAACCACGTCCCTGTTTAAGAATGCTTTTTGGTGGCCCTCCTTGGCCTAAGATGTAGAAACATACATCAAGGCATGCTCCGGAGGTGATCTGGAACAGCTGATTACTCTTGTCCTGTTTTCCCGTTCTACGATCCTGGTTCACATTTTGGATTTGTTTGCTGTGTGTTTCCAATAAATCTGCATATGGATTCTAGATCTTCTGCCTTGGGAGGTATGTTATAATGGTGCACTATGTAGGTTGGTTTAATGAAGCCCTTGTTTCCTACCAGGCTACAGGACCAGATAAAGCAGGTGGTGGTGTACTAATTCTTCTGCTCCCTCTACACTACACATGTTAGAAAAGGTAGAGTCTTCCCTCTGCCCTATGTAGTCCACTAAAAATGTAACACAGCCATGGATTCAGCCACAAGCGAACTATTTTAGCATTTATTATGAATCTTGATCATCATGTAGCGGCAAAAAGATTTCCCTTTTAATTCTATTCGACTTAGTTAGTGAAAATATAGCAATCATGTTATCATACAGGAGTATGAATATTAGCTTTTAAATATCCATGTTATTAAACATGGCGGTTATTAAACTGTGCTGAAAATTCCAGCACCTACTTGTAATTCCTCTCCAGGATACTGTGAGCCTGCTCCTCTTGTTCCTTCTCCTAAAACAGTGCCACAGAGCAGAAGAGTGATTAAGATCCAAATCATCATATCTGCAGTGAGGGAAAACATTATTTGATCCCCTGCTGATTTTGTACATTTGTCCACTGACTAAGAAATGATCAGTCTATAATTTTAATGCTAGGTTTATTTGAACAGTGAGAGAGAATAAAAAATAAAACAAAAAAATCTAGAAATATGCATTTCAAAAAAAAGTTATACATTGATTTGCATTTTAATGAGTGAAATAAATATTTAACCCCTTTGCAAAACATGACCACGACCCATTTTCAATGCCCTAGCTGAGGGAAGGACATTCTCCCAAGATTTGAGGGTACATGGCCCTGTCCATCGTCCCTTTGATGCTGTGCAGTTGTCCTGTCCCCTTAGCAGAAAAACACCCTCAAAGCATAATGTTTCCACCTCCATGTTTGACGGTGGGGATGGTGTTCTTGGGGTCATAGGCAGCATTCCTCCTCCTCCAAACACGGTGAGTTGAAAGAGCTTGATTTTGGTCTCATCTGACCACAACACTTTCACCCACTCACGTTCGCTTATGAATCATTCAGATGTCCATTGGAAAACTTCAGATGGGCCTGTACATATACTTTCTTTCTTGAGCAGGGGGACCTTCCGGGTGCTGCAGGATTTCAGTCCTTCACAGCGTAGTGTGTTACCAATTGTTTTTTGGTGACTATGGTCCCTGCTGTCTTGAGATCATTGACAAGATCCTCCTGTGTAGTTCTGGGCTGATTCCTCACTGTTTTCATGATCATTGAAACTCCATGAGGTGAGATCTTGCATGGAGCCCCAGACTGAGGGAGATTGACAGTTATTTTGTTTTTCTTCCATTTGTGAATAATCCCACAAAATTTTGTCACCTTCTCACCAAGCTGAGATTAGGAAAGTGCTCCCTATAAGAGAGTTTTTCTAATCTCAGCTCCTTTCCTGTATAAAAGACACCTGGGAGCCAGAAATCTTTCTGATTGATAGGGGATCAAATATTTATTTCACTCATTAAAATGCAAATCAATGTAGAACTTTTTTGAAATGCGTTTTTCAGGATTTTTTGTTGTTGTTATTCTGTCTCTCACTGTTCAGATAAACCTACCATTAAAATTACAGACTGATCATTTCTTTGTCAGTGGGCAAACGTACAAAATCAGCAGGGGATCAAATAATTTTTTCCCTTACTGTAGTGATGGGAAGTTCGGATCATTTTACCGATTCGGATCTTTGAATCTCGTTCAGCAAAATGAACTAATCTTTTTCCGAGTTATTTCGTTCATTTCAGAACAATATAATTACAATGTAGAAAAAATAGCCAGTTACCTCGACACATCTACTTACCCAAGCATTGATCACATTTAGAATAAAACAAAACTATAAATCAACCAAGGCCAAAACCGGACTGACAGAAACAAGAACACAACTTTATTTTTTAGAAAATGTTCATTGCATATGTTTTTTGATAATTTTATGATAATTCCTAAATATTATACAACATTACGTTAGTATTATTGACTGTAGGATGCCGATCCCGGAAGTGATCACGTGATGGACGAACAAACGAACGGGCCCGAAGACTCGGGAGCTGAACTACTCATTTCTGTTTCCTCTACAGACTGCATAGCCGAAGCTTATGAGCTGAATGTTTCCTGTACAGAACCTATAGGATGTTGCACATGTCTGGTCAATACAAAATGAACAAATCATTCAATGAGATGGCTCTTTGTTCCCGAGTCATATTAAGGATTCATTCAGAATGAATGAATCGTTCATAAACAACACATCACTACTCGTATCCACAACGAGCCACTTCTGTTCGAGACGGTTTTAAAAACATTGTTCAAGTCCGTGTAGAGCCTGTGCTTCTCTTCGACTCATTCAGCATGAGCCATCTCAGTTCCTCATCATTGTGTGTAAAAGTCTTGTGCTTGAACTCCAATTCCTTAAAAGTCTTGGCCTCCGACTCTCGCTTCTGCTCCTAAAACAGACGCAGAGCAGATGAGCTTTAAACTTTTTTCATTTAGTTAATCACATATCTCCTGTGGTGTAACTCCTCATCCAACATGAACATCATGAATCCTTCCTGGATTTCAAAAGGAACTGCTTCATGCAATGAATCTCTCAACAAGCATGGAGCATCGCAGGTCAGTGTTCTCATTCTCCAGTCTAGCACTGGACTCCATCACTCGAGCCAGACAGAGCTGCTCTTGTTCACGCTTCTAAAATACAGCCATGGAAGTAAGCAGATGATATTTACATATTGTTTACTTTAGAAAATCTACAACTGTGTATTAAATAGAGAAAGATAAGGGATGTGGAAGGGGAAAGACCTACAGCTGACACACCACGTACCTTTAGAGACTCCTCATACTCTTGCTTTATCTTGCTGTAGTGCACCTTCAGGCTGTTGTGGGCCTGAACAACTCTCTCATGTTCCTAAATGCAGATATTAATGTTTCAGGGTAAGTTTCTGTTGTTGTTCTTGTCAGCTAATTACGTTAATTGAGTTTGTAAGCATGAGCTGTTTAATAGGCAGAAGAATAAATGACTGGTTCTCACTTACACTCCGGAGGTCTTTAAAAAGAATCCAGTTCCGAGAGAGGTGTTCTAGCAGTATGTTCTCCTTGAGTGTCAGGTAGGAGTTCTTCCTCTCCAACTGTTCATCTCCATCGCCGTCTCATATCTCCTCCGGGCTTCAGCCAAAGAGTCCTGGAAGAAGGAACGAAGCTTGTTGGCTTTATTTACTTCTACACATGTTCAGACTTCATTCTCCAGAAGAGAACATGTTTAAGGTTTAAGAGAGCTTTAGTTGGTTTTGTCTCCCAATGACTATTGTTGGTTTATTTTGTTTGGTTTTAGACTTATTATATGTGTAACCTTGGACAGAATTACTGGTACGATATTATAATAAGACAGTAAACAGAATATTGTTCATACTGCCAATAACCACTTAAGGATATATTATAAATACTAATTAATGCAAACTTTTTATTAGAAAAAGTGACAATGGGTCTCATTAGTCTCCAGAGTGGCCATAACATATTCATATATTTTACATCTCTTATCATTTTCTGATAGTCTTGATTATTGTATGTGATTGTGGTTTGGAGATTACATCAGAGACGGTGCTGTCGTCACTGTGTGTGTCACTGACTCCGCCCTCATCAGACACAGAGCTACTATCCAGTGAGGAAGAGTCTACAGAAAAAATAATGCAATAAATAATCATACAAAAAATATCACATGTACCTGGATGGACAACAAAAAGCTATATAAAACTGATAAAAACAGGACAAAAAAAGTTACAGTAACTTGGTTGCATAAGTATACACACCCTTTTATAATTGGGGGTGTGGCTGTGTTCAGAATTACATTCAGTCTCATGTTGAGAAGTAGCTAGCATACAGATAACAGTGATTCGGATCAAACCCTAATAAAAATCAGCTGCTTCTACACATGGAGGTGCCATGATGATGGACTCGAGTCTCTCTAGACAACAAGACTGAGTGCTTTAATAAAATCAAAACTGCGTGTTAGTTTAGGAGTGAGCACATTTATGCAACCAGGTAAGTTTTCTCTTTAAAAATGGAGAGAGAGAGAGAGAGAGAGAGAGATGGATGGTGTACCGTGGGTGGGACTTGTGTCCGTGGTCTCCGTCCTTCTCTCCCCATAGCCACGCCTCTTGAAATAATAAAAAACTCCCACAGCTGTGGCTGCAGCTCCAGCTACAACCAGCAGTGGGCGCAGTGGAAGAATTGCATTCATTAAACGTTGCATTTTAGATCAATTAACTCCTCTGTCAGAAAGTCTAAATTAACACTGAAGCTCGGCCTCACGTTCTTCACCTGTAAACAGACGCTTCGCCTGTGACGTCACAGAACTGAAGGGAGCATCCCCAGTTCTCTAGGTTACAAACCTAGCAACCTTCTTACTTCTGTTCATGTCCTGAAAGTGTTACACTGAACAGTTTAAACACGGAACTCATTTTATTATAGTAAATATCTAAATATATAATTTATATGCAAATATAAATAAAATTTCACGTCATGTCTTTTTATTAGATTAGATTAGATTAGATTAGATTAGATTAGATTAGATTAGATTAGATTAGATTCAACTTTATTGTCATTATACATAGTTACAAGGCAACGAAATGCAGTTAGCGGTGCAATATGAACATATATACAGATATAAATAAATAAAAGCTATATATAGATTGGATTTACAAATATACAGTATAAAGTGAGCAAGGATGGATATTGTGTATAGAATATATAAATTAATGTACAGAATAATTGTAAATTTACAGATATATATGAATGTGCGAAATAAGAAATATACAGAAATTATATATAGATGAATTTACAGTGTATGCAATAGTATGAAATATACATATGAATAAATATGAATAACTTTACAGCTGGATGGATATGCAGGGAGTATACATATACACACACATATATACCTATATGAATATACATATCTATGTGCGGACTATACAAAAGAATGTACAGAGAGTATTTACAGAGATATATTACATCACTGCCGGGTTTATCAGTGTGTGGGGGAAGTTACTGTCCCTGTAAGGAGGTTAGTGAAGCTGAGTTCACTAAGGTAACCACTGTGGGATAAAAACTGTTCCTTAGCCTGCTGCTTTTGGCTTTTAGGCATCTGAACCTTTTTCCAGAGGGAAGGAGAGAAAACAGTTTATGTGCAGGGTGAGAGAAGTCCTTCACGACGCTGCGAGCCTTACGCAGACAATGGGTGTGTAAAAGTATTTATTTATTTTTATTATTTATTTTTACAGTCGTGTCTGAGAGGTGTTTAAAGAGATCAAATTAAAGTTGGCTCACAGGTCAGAAAGTTTGAAACATGAGGTTCCCAGTATGAACACTGGGTGTCGCTGTTCTACCATTGAGTTCAGAGAGACGGCGTGTGTTTAGTTTTAGTCAGAAATCAGCTGCTGTCGTGAAGAACCAGGTTGCCAAATCCTAACAAACCCACTACTTTTTGTACTTTTAATTTCTTTATTTATTTCTATGGAATTAAAGATTTGACATATTTCCTTATTTTTATTTGACTGAAAAGCTTGTACTGAAATATAATAGATCAAAAATAAAGGATTAGCAGCCCCTCAGTTTTGGGGTAAGATGGCTTTATTTATCATAACAGACTGTGTTTATAATAACTACTATACAGTGATGTTTAAAGTTGAAATTGTGTGTAAAGTAAAACAATGACTGTAATTGTGTGTGTTTGAGGATGGGAGTGGTATATTTTGAGGTTTGGGGCTAGTTTTCCGGCTAGTTTAATTGGTCATTAGTCTAGTTTTTGGGCTAGTATTGATTGGCTCTTTTTTTAACACAGATCTGGCAACCCTGATGATGTGTTTCAGTGTTCAGTTTCATCCCCATTTCACACATATACACAGAAAAAAAGCACAGACTGACATCACCGTCAACTCTTCATGGTGTGAAAATGACAAAGACTGAAGAAGAGGACGGGGAAAGTCAGGGGAACTTGGTGCCTCCAGTAAACTCTCACTGACCTCAAATTCATGCGGCTAATTTTTGTCACTGCCTCATTCCGTCATCTTTTCTTTTTTCACACAAAAAATACTGGATGGAAGAAAGAAAAAAGAATGAATGAATGAATGAATGAAAAAAGAAATGTGAGCTGTAGAAAGAAAGAAAGAAAGAAAGAAAGAAAGAAAGAAAGAAAGAAAGAAAGAAAGAAATGTGAGCTGTATAAAGAAAGAAAAAAAGGAAGGACTGAAGGAAGGAACGAACGAACGAAAGAGAAAGAAAGAAAGAAAGAAAGAAAGAAAGAAAGAAAGAAAGAAAGAAATGTGAGCTGTATAAAGAAAGAAGAAAAGGAAGGAAGGAAGGAAGGAAGGAAGGAAGGAAGGAAAGAAAGAAAGAAAGAAAGAAAGAAAGAAAGAAATGTGAGCTGTATAAAGAAAGAAAAAAGAAAGAGAGGAGGGAGGAAGGAAGGAAGAAAGAAAGAAAGAAAGAAAGAAAGAAAGAAAGAAAGAAAGAAATGTGAGCTGTATAAAGAAAGAAGAAAAGGAAGGAAAGAAAGAAAGAAAGAAAGAAAGAAAGAAAGAAAGAAAGAAAGAAATGTGAGCTGTATAAAGAAAGAAAAAAGAAAGAGAGGAGGGAGGAAGGAAGGAAGGAAGGAAGGAAGGAAAGAAAGAAAGAAAGAAAGAAAGAAATGTGAGCTGTAGAAAGAAAGAAAAAAGAAAGAGAGGAGGGAGGAAGGAAGGAAGAAAGGAAAGAAAGAAAGAAAGAAAGAAAGAAAGAAAGAAAGAAAGAAAGAAAAAGAAATGTGAGCTGTAGAAAGAAAGACAGGTAAGTGGATGAACGGATAGCTGGAGAGACAGATTGAGTGGAGGACTGTGATTGGATGAGAGACAGCAGGGAGGGCGGGGCTTTTCACACTCATCTGTGTCTCTGTACTACAGTGGGAGGAGCTGGGGGCGGAGCCACTTTCCACAACAATGTAGATAATGTAGTATCATAAAGTAAAGACAATGTAGTAAACATGTCTGGAATCGAGGAGCTGATGTTAGCATGTAGCTAAAGAAAAACAAACACTGTGCTGTTCTACACTGCCTCTAGTTTTTACTTCTAATTTTTTTCTAATTTTACTTCTAGAGAAACAAACATCAAACAAATAAACAAAAACAAACAAAACCATTGTGTAGTTTCTGGAAGCTTCTGTAGTAAAACCCTGCGGTTTCTACAGCTCTCACCTGTACCAGAAGATAACCTGAGAGACTCCAGCAGTGAGAGAGAGCCGGATTCAGCGCTCTGAAAACCAAACAAATAGTGTTTTATTCCTCTTATACAACAACAACGTGACAACAAGTTTATTTATTTATTTCAGAAGCACACATGATCCACTTTTCATCCATTTATAGTTGTGTTACGTGTACACAAAACAATCTGTCACACATTATAGCGGCTATAAACACTCCTTCCCTCACCAGACTCTGTCTTTCTCTCATGATGATGATAATAATAATAATAATAATAATAATAATAATAATGTTAAAACACCAGAAAACGTCACATCGATGATTGAAAAACTTTTATTTATTTTATGAATCTGTTTCTGTGACTTAAAACACAATCTAAATTTTTACAGAGTTTTAATTCCATTAAACACAACAAAAACAATATTTTTTAATTATCGCACAGTCCTCGTCCTTTTTTTATGATCCATTTCCTGTCAGGATTAAGAACTAAAACTCCTGAAGCCGGTGAGTGAGGATGAGAGATCCTGTTCAGTCCGTCACCGCACCGGGAAGTGGCGCGCGCACCACCAGACCACCGGCACTTCTCCGGTATGTAGCAGTCCTATATCGCTGCAGGATATTTCCGCTCCTGCATCATCACCGGTTCAGATTGATTCCAGTGCACGTGCATTAAAGAGCAGAATCCACACGAGTGCAAAGAAAAAAAATCTACAAAGCTGTAAACCCATCCCGGAGCGCGAGACCGCTTCAGAGTTTCCCCCGTAAACTGAGTGATTCCTCTCTCTCTCTCTCTCTCTCTCTCTCTGTCTGTCTATCTCTCTGTCTGTCTGTCTCTCTCTCTCTCTCTCTCTCTCTCTCTCTCTCTCTCTCTGTCTGTCTATCTCTCTGTCTGTCTGTCTGTCTGTCTGTCTCTCTCTCTCTCTCTCTCTCTCTCTCTCTCTCTCTCTCTCTCTGTCTGTCTGTCTCTCTCTCTCTCTCTCTCTCTCTCCCTCTCTCTCTCTGTCTGTCTATCTCTCTGTCTGTCTGTCTGTCTGTCTCTCTCTCTCTCTCTCTCTCTCTCTCTCACAGTGTCCCCCCCGCCCCCCCAGGGGGTCTGCTCGTGCACACCCACAACAAACTCATGAACGCGTCTTAAATTAGAATAACGTTTCCCTAATCACAAAACGTGCAACATCAGCAGTTTCGACTGTGTGTGTGTGTGTGTGTGCTGAATTAAATTATTTGCGAACAATTTGTGTTAGTCTCTAAAAATTCACACATCTGTAACAAATGATGATCCCACGTGATTTTCACACACGATTCCACTTTCCCCATTTATTTATCCATTTATTTCCACATGTGATATTTAAACACATTTGACTTTATTTTCAAGTCGAAGTCACCATTTTCCCCCACATGATTCATTCATTTTTACATGCGACTCTTTGATTCACATGTGATTCTTTTTTTCCATATATGATTATTTCACATGATTCATTTATGTTGAATCATACACTATATTGCCAAAAGTATTCGCTCACCTGCCTTGACTCGCATATGAACTTAAGTGACATCCCATTCCTAATCCATAGGGTTCAATATGACGTCGGTCCACCCTTTGCAGCTATAACAGCTTCAACTCTTCTGGGAAGGCTGTCCACAAGGTTTAGGAGTGTGTTTATGGGAATTTTTGACCATTCTTCCAGAAGCGCATTTGTGAGGTCACACACTGATGTTGGACGAGAAGGCCTGGCTCTCAGTCTCCGCTCTAATTCATCCCAAAGGTGTTCTATCGGGTTGAGGTCAGGACTCTGTGCAGGCCAGTCAAGTTCATCCACACCAGACTCTGTCATCCATGTCTTTATGGACCTTGCTTTGTGCACTGGTGCACAGTCATGTTGGAAGAGGAAGGGGCCAGCTCCAAACTGTTCCCACAAAGTTGGGAGCATGGAATTGTCCAAAATGTCTTGGTATGCTGAAGCATTCAGAGTTCCTTTCACTGGAACTAAGGGGCCAAGCCCAGCTCCTGAAAAGCAACCCCACACCATAATCCCCCCTCCACCAAACTTTACACTTGGCACAATGCAGTCAAACAAGTACCGTTCTCCTGGCAACCGCCAAACCCAGACTCGTCCATCAGATTGCCAGATGGAGAAGCGCGATTCGTCCCTCCAGAGAACGCGTCTCCACTGCTCTAGAGTCCAGTGGCGGCGTGCTTTACACCATGGAAACCCATTCCATGAAGCTCTCTGCACACTGTTCTTGAGCTAATCTGAAGGCCACATGAAGTTTGGAGGTCTGTAGCGATGGACTCTGCAGAAAGTTGGCGACCTCTTCGCACTATGCGCCTCAGCATCCGCTGACCCCGCTCCGTCAGTTTACGTGGCCTACCACTTCGTGGCTGAGTTGCTGTCGTTCCCAAACACTTCCACGTTCTTATAATACAGCCGACAGTTGACTGTGGAATATTTAGGAGCGAGGAAATTTCACGACTGGATTTGTTGCACAGGTGGCATCCTATCACAGTTCCACGCTGGAATTCACCGAGCTCCTGAGAGCGACCCATTCTTTCACAAATGTTTGTAAGAACAGTCTGCATGCCTAGGTGCTTGATTTTATACACCTGTGGCCATGGAAGTGATTGGAACACCTGATTCTGATTATTTGGATGGGTGAGCGAATACTTTTGGCAATATAGTGTATCAATCATATAAACGAATCATGTGTAAAGAATCATATGTGAAATGAAAGGAATCAGGTCATATTTGAAAAATGTAATGTGGAAAAGAATCACGTGTGAAAACAAATGAATCATGTGAATGAATCACATGTATTTACGATCCCATTCGCTGTACTTTTCAGCTACAAGTAGCCGTGACTAATCCCCAGCTGTCTGAGTGAGAGTGTAGAATTTATCCCTCAGCGTTACACTGGGCTTTAATTATTAGCCACAGTGAAAATAAAGAAGACCTTTTTAAAATGTAAACAAACTCTGGCTCTGTTCCCATGGCGACTGACTCAGAGAATGATTTCAAACAGTGAGATTTCACACAAATTCAACAAGACTTTATAAAAGTATCTGGAGATGTGATCTCTGAAAGCCCTCTTACTCTTCTACTTACAGGTGATGGAGATCTATTTAAATCAATTAACTTATTTTTAATAGATTTAAAAAGATTATTTCTGCATTTATAAACTATATAATTAAAGTATTTTAAAAACAAAAAATACAAACTAAAAAGCTTAAAAAATACATTGAAGTAAAATACAGAATTAATTTTTTTTCTTTACTTTTTATTTTGAAATATTTTAAACTAAATTTGAACAATTAGCTCATTATTACTAGACTACATACTTTTTAAATATACTAATTTAATTTAAAATTATATTGATAAAAATAAAATGCAACATTTTCATTAAATCTATTTTTCTAGAATTCTTTAGAAAAATCATGTTCATTTGCAGTTTTCAATTTATATATTAATTTTTTTAATTTAAAATGCAGAAGACATTGTTTTAAGCACTGTAAAAGAAAACAGCATGCATTTTTATTTCCTGTTATTTATTATTATAAAATGGAATAATGATCAAATTATAGTAAGCTAAAGTACATTTCAAAATATGATTAATATAATTCTTTTTATTATTTTTTCAACAATTGCTTCATTATTATTAAGCTACAAAATTCCCAGCTATGAGAGCAAATACAATTAAAATAATACCATAATATAAAATTATTTAGTTTTTGAAAATAAATAAATAAATAAATAAATAAAACTGTTTCTTGATGATCTGCCTTGAATTTCAACAAATTTTGCTCATTACTGAACAAGAAAAAACAAACTAAATAATTAATTATAAATATTAAATATGTCCAAAACATCTACTAAATATTTGCCTAAATTTCTTACATTTTCTTTTTCTCTGCACTATAATAATAATAATAATAATAATAATTATTATTATTATTATTATTATTAATAAACTGCTAATTTAAACACATTTTTAAAAGTTGAAAAATAAGTGTTGATTTTGATTTAGTTACTGAATAAAAAAAGTTTGATAAAGTTAAGTGAGTTGAGATTTCTGCACCTGTCATCCTTCATTAATACAAACAAGAGTCTGTTTTCAGTTCTCACAGACTACACACACTGTTTGCTGAATGGAACAAAAGATAAGTGTGTGTGTGTGTGTGTGTGCTGTCCGGGTGAATGGAGGGGGAATTTCTTTCCCCAACATTTGGGACACGTCCAGTTTCCCCCTCCTGCTAGATTTACCATCGACAAACTTCATTTAGTCGGCATGGAGTCTGTGTGCATTCGAGCTGCTTCTCTCCGAGGCGCATTTTTTACTCTGCAGACCATCAAGAATCTTTTTCTGCCGCCAAAATACCGCCACTAGACTTTTCCAGTTTCCATACAGCAGGAGGATGTGTATTTGTGTATATAGGATTGTCTTAGAAGAAACTTCGTACGTAAGAAGCATAAAGTGCCTCTGAGAATGGAGGAAAAAATAAGTTTAGGAGTGTGTTTATGGGAATTTTTGACCATTCCTCTAGAAGCACATTTGTGAGGTCAGGTACTGATGTTGGACGAGAAGGTCTGGCTCACAGTCTCTGTTCTAATTCATCCCAAAGGTGTGCTACTGAAATTCCATTAGGTTCTATGGTATCCTCTTTTTCCATACCCTATATACAGGAACCCAACAGGCGCACTCTCTCAGTCATGCTCACATTCCTAAACAAGCATCTCTGAACTGAAACTGTGGCCTTCTCGACCTGTACAGGAAAAACGGCTGCAATTATCCTCCTTCTCACATTTGATGGTCTTTGTTGGAATATTTATGTTTGTCAGAACGTCTAATGTTTTGGTAGCGAGTGTTGGAGAATGTGAATGTTTTTTGAAGAATGTGAGGAAAGCTTTTGATGAAGCATGTTAGGGTTTGATTAAAAAATGCCGGTGTTTAAAGGTAATGTGGTGCGTTGAAGCTTAACACTAGTATTTGGAATATGTTGCTGCTTGGTGCTGGTGTTAATTTGAGAATGTTAGTGTTTTATGGACAATTACAGTATTTGTTGGTGAATATTGATGAACACTGGTGTTTTAATGAAAAGTGTTAGACATTTTTAGGCATGGAAAATGTTTGTGTGTAATTCAGGTGAATATCAGTGTTTATTTGAAAATGCTGGTGTGATTGTGAGTGCTGGTGGTTGATGGACAAAATACTGTGTGTTGGTTAAACATGTTTATTTACATGGAGCATTTTTGGTTTTTGATGTCCTGATGATGATGAAATTGGTGTCTGGTGGAAAATGATGGTATTGTTACATGGAAAATTGAGAGTTGCTGTTTTCTGGAGAATGTTGGTGATGTTTGATGGTGCTTGGTGTTTAGTAGAGAATATCTGTGTTTGACCAAAGCAGAGTGGTGTTTGTTGGAGAGTTTTGGTATTTAGTGTGTTGGTAAATTGGTGTTTGATGGAGAACACTGCTGTTTGATGGTGGTGGTTGGTGTTTAGTGTACAATACTAGTGGTAAAGGTTGTGGTTGGTATTAAATGTCACATAAAATATTGTTTTAGGCCGTGAATAATGGTGTTTGTTGGCATATGTTGGTGTTCAAAAGAGAACTGGTGTTTGGAGGATTTTGATGGTGAAACTTGGTGTTTAGAGATTGCTAGTGTTAGTCTGTGAGGGTGTTTCTCTGTATAGTGTACTATACCCCACGTTTTATAACAATACTTAAAACCAGGCATAAAGCGCTGAGCACTTACAGTAAGACTGACACTGATAGTTTAGGCCTGAGGACAAAGGAAAGTCGTTACAGTGGTGTTCTTGTCAGGTTAGTTAAACAAATACAACTTGGAAAAACTACCATGACGACGCCTACGAGTGAGCTCCTGGGTGAGAGTTCAGAAGAGACAAAGAGGTTTAAATCTGGTCACATTCCTCTGATCTGTTACAAATGATTTACTCAAATGCCAGTCTGTGTGCCAGAGAAAGATGGAGAGAGGGAACAAAAGAGAGGAAAAGAGCCAGAGTGGGCTAAATGAGAGAATCCCACAGCCAAGTTGCAGTTTCAGGAAGAAGGTAGACATTCTGTTGTTCCTCAAAGTATACATGTACCCTCAAAGGTAAAACAGTGAACTCAAATGGCATTGAATTGAGGGTACCATGCCAGGCAAGTGCTGGTACCAGTAACAGACTGCACTGCTTCCACAGCTCCAGAGTCCTTGGTTCGAACCTGAGCTCCGGTTCCTGTCTATGTACAGTGTTACATGTTCTCCTCGTCTGTCCACAGGTTTCATCAGGGTTCCCCAGTTTCCTCGCACCTCCCAAGTGCAGTACTCTGATTCTGACTACCTGGGGGACCCTGTAATGTACTGGCATCCCATCAATGGTGTATTCCTTCTTCACATCCAGTGTTCCCAGGCTTTGGATCTACTATAACCCTGACCAGGATGGAGCTCTTACTTCAGTAAAATTGCTTTTTGTTAGTTAGATGAATGTTTTTCTGTCACAACAATTCAAAACAAGATTCTAGCATAATGAAGTAGAACAAATACGCTGGTTTTATTTTTCTTTTACAGAACATCCTAAAGTGTCTTCTTCCACAACAATGTGCCTTAATTTATGAAGTACTTTTTATCCAGTTAGTCTATAGCTACAAGTTACGGAAAAGAAGCTATAAATGTAATAGCAGCTATAAACACTCTTTCCCTCACCACCTTTTCTTTTTTCTCTCTGTTGATGTTAATAAAACGTAGCTTGTCTCTTTTCCAAACTATCTGTTGCTTCTATGATAACTTCTGTGAAAGATCATGCTAATATAAACTTGTGATTTTGAAGTCTACGCTCCACATACACAAATTATTTGGTGATTAGTTGAAGTAATTTGGTCATTTTATTGCTGTTTACTTTCAGCTTGGAACTCAGTGCTAATTAAATATTTTCCTCATTTTTATGAGGACCACATAGCCCCTTTATGAGGACTACAGACCCCCTTTATGAGGACCACAGACCCCCTTTATGAGGACCACACACACCCTTTATGAGGCCCAGACACCCCCTTATGAGGACCACAGACACCCTTTATGAGGACCAGATAGCCCCTTATGAGGACCACACACCCCCTTTATGAGGACCACATATACCCTTTATGAGGACCACAGACCCCCTTCATGAGGACCACACACCCCCTTATGAGGACCACAAACCCCCTTTATGAGGACCACAGACCCCCTATATGAGGACCACAAACCACCTAATAAGGACCACATAGCCCCTTATGAGGACCCCACACATCCTTTTGAGGACCACAGATCACCGTCATGAGGACCACACACACCCTTATGAGGAGCACACACCCCCTAATGAGGACCACAGACCCCCTTATGAGGACCACATACCCCCTTATGAGGACCACATACCCAGTTATGAGGACCTTCTACTGACATAATAATAAATGCAATGCTAGTGTACACCTAAACATTAAAACCATCTATAACTTCAGTAAGTTTTTCTTCTGCAGTTTTCCTAACCAGTCATATTTTCTCACGGGGACCAACTAAATGTCCCCACAAAGTCCAAACTGTCCTCATCGAATCCTTACTAAGATAGAAAAATATGCTCAAGGCAAGAATGGCAGGTTTTTACGATAAAGAATTTCAATTGAGAAGTTAAAGATATCGATTCTGTATAGTGTGTGTATTGGGATAAAGTTTCTTCTTTTCTAATATACGTGTACATTTCAAGTTTTAAAACATTTATTTTAATACGCTGTATAAGGTTTGTGTAGTAGTGTGGTGTTTAACACGTTGCTGCCATCTGCTGGTGAAAAGTAAGCACTACACAACTATTGTTTTCTTCACCTTCATACAAATACAGAGATTTTTATTAAAATTTTATTTTTTTTTTACTGCTTCTGACTTTTGTCATATGAACCAATCACCACAGAGAAACAGCTCACATTTTCTGTTCCGAACGACGTTTAGATTCTACTTTTACTTCATTTTTCTTAATTGTTTGTAGTTCTATATATCTATATATACATATTCACATGTTCTGCTAGCAAACAAACCCTTTGTGCTTGTTTGTTATTAGCAAAGTTAGCGTTTATGTAAAATATTCCTCTCAGGACATGTTTAATATAAAGGTGTATGTGTGAAAACGTGTTGAAAATGATGAATTGAAAACATTTATTCTGAGTGGTGGTTTAAAATAAAGCTAGCATGGCTAAACTTTCAGTTAGCAACATTAGCATCCGGATGAGGCGGAGAGAGAAATCATTAAATCTGCAGAAATGTAAACAAATTAAATTCAATCTGTTGCAGTTTTTAGCCACATGATGGCAGAACAGGCCTACAGTACTCACACACACACACACACACACACACACACACACACACACACACACACACAGCCTTGTGTCTATATTTATTGTAATAATTATCAGCATCTGGAGATTTTTAAAAAAAATCCTGATTAAAGCTGACTTTACTGTGTGTGTGTGTGTGTGTGTATGTGTGTGTGTGTGTGTGTGTGATGGTTTATGAAACACTTGTAAACCTAGAGAGAGAGAGAGAGCTCAGTGTGATGCTCGATCGCCCATTTCTTATCATTAATAATAAAAATAAATAAATGAAAATCACAAAATAAATAAATAGATAAATAAATGCAATATTAGATAAAATAGTAAATAATACATTTTGAAATAAATTTAAAAAACATAAAAAAACCCATGTTGAATCCACCTGTAAATGATAATGTGTAAATAGTCATAATTTAGTACATATTAGAAATGTGTCAATTTTTTTTTCTGCATTTTTATAAGAAATTATGAAATTGAAAATTGTAAAATAAATAAATAAATAAAAATGAAATAATAGCTTTTAATGGATGCTAAATAATACACAAAAAGAGACCTGCAAATTATAATAATTTAGAATATATTGCAATTTTTTTTTTTTATATTTTTATAAGAAATAATTAATGATGAGTATAAAGTCATTCATAATTAAAACGAATTGCACGGATAAATAATAGATTTTAATATAACAGTAGTTATTAAATAAAAAAACTAAGAGACTTTTGCAGATGATGATGATAATTTAGAATATATTAGAATTTCTAAATACATTTTTCTAAGAAATAATTAATCATGAAAATTCACTAAAATGATCAATAATTAAAATTAATTGCAAAGATAAACAAACTAATCTCATTGAATAAACAGAAAATATTTTTAATAAATAAGATAATTAATTAACAATTATAATTGTTGCAAAAAGAAATAAATATAGAATACCTTTAAATATGAATTAGATTTTTTTTTTTAAACCAATAATTACAGGTTTCTCCTGCAGGGAATATTATTTAAATTTCTGTTTTAATTAAGAAATAAAAATGTTTCTCATTTTCTCCTCATGAATCAGCTCTTAGCTCATTTTTACTTTAAAAACATTTTAAAGAAATTTTCAGAAAGTGTGTGTGTGTGTGGCTGTAAGCCGAGCTTTGTGTGGACAGTCAGTGTTTGATGTGATGATGACGGTGTGGTGATGAAGATGCTGAAGCCATGTGATGATTACAGTCACGCGTCTGTTCCGGGGAGCAAACCATTAAAAGATGACAGCAGATGATGATCTAATGATGAGCCTCTTCTCTCAGTCCCCAGTTTATTCCTGAGAAATTACAATATTCAATTTGTCCTCTCGTCTCGGCCGGTGTGTGTGTGTGTGTGTGTGTGTGTGTTCCCTCGGCACACTTGATAATTAATTTTGTCAGGCATAATTACAGTTTTTCCTGACAGAAGTGTGTGATGCGGCTGACTGACTCCTCCATTAAAGTGTCTGTGGGTTTGTTTACGTAATTAAATATTGACACGGCAGATTCGGCTTCAACACAAACATGTCAGAGAGAGGGAAAAAAAGTCGCAGAATAAGTGTGTGTGTGTGTGTGAGACAAGTTTCTGAAACTCCATGAATCCTTCTGTCCTTCCTTTTGATCTCTCTCTCTCTCTTCCTTCCTGTTTGTTTCCTGATCCACTTCCACACTTTCTACTCCCCCCCCCCCAGTCTGTACTTCCTGTGTTGTCCACACTTCCTATTTTCAGGTTTTTCTTCTTTTCCATTTCCTGATTTTTCTGCAGTTTCTTTTTGTGGCTTTCTAAAATTTCCACTCTGAATAATTTCTGATTTTCCCCAGCTCCTAATTGTTGATTCTTCACAGGTTTTACTTCTAGCTCTTCCATTGTTCTCACTTCCTGGTTTTCCTGGTTACACACACACACACACACACACACACACACACACACGCTTACTTCTTGAATTTCTGCAGCTTATTATTGATCTTCTACAATGTTCCATTCCTAGTTTTCTAAACCTCCTACTACTTTTCCATAGTTTTCCACACTATCTCCTACTTCCTGGTTTCCTGATTTTTCCCCAACTCCCTGCTTATTTTTTTTTTTTCGCACCTTACATTTCCTGCTTTTTCCCCCAACCTCTACTTCCACAACGTCTTCTACCTGATTTTGTTTCCAGATCCTACTTCATTTTCCACATTGTCCACTTCCTTGTATTTTATCCCACATACTTCCTGGTTTTCCATATCTCCTTCTTCCTGGTTTTCCTCATCACTATTTTTCCATATCTCTTCTTCATGGTTTTCCTCAGCACTGGTTTTCCATATCTCATACCTCTTGATTTTTCCATTTCTCTTCTTCCTGGTTTCCTGATTTTTTCTTTTTAAACAAATCCTAGTCTCTGCTTTTCCTCTTACTTTATTCCTGCGCTGCTTTTTTCCCCCCGGACTCTACTTCCAGGTTTACTACAACATCCTCTACCTGATTTTCCTCACTTCCTACCTACTGGTTTTCCACTAAAATCTGCTGGTTTATGACTCAAACCAAACCACATCACTGATTCATTTGAGAAAGATGAATGAATCTCTTTAATTTCATTTCCCAATCCCACCACGCCGTAGTATTTTGAATAATGTTTGGATTATAAAATTATGCGCCAATTGTAACCGATTATTTCTAACGACTTTATTTCTCACGCTCTTGTATAAGCGTTGGGCAGCTACATGGAAAATATTCAAGACATGCTAAGAAGATTGTTGACTAATAATATTGATAAATGTATTGTTTAATCAAATTATTATTCCAAAGTAACGACAAAGTAACAGTGCAGGCTAAAAGCCACCATCTTCCCAAGAACAACCAGCATTGCATCAGATGGTTCGGACCCCAGAAAGTGATTTTGTTTCTATAAACATGGCGATATTGTTGCACGCCGCAATATTTCTCCCTGGCTCCAGGCTGTGTGATAACACACACGCTTTCTGTCTGAACCCCAAATAAAGAAAAACGGCTTGGCTACACGGCATTTAGCGGAGGATAACCGCGTTCACCAAATGATTTCAGTGTGTTTTTTGTGTGAAACGGAGAGATCTAATAATCACACACACACACACACACAGACTGGCCTGAAGCGGAGAGACGGTACAAAACACACACAACTACAGAGAAAAGAAAAATTGGTGTGTGTGTGTGTTGAATTCTGGATTCTGAGTGGTCAGAAAGTGATCCTGCAAATGGAATATGTTCTCGTTTCCATAGTAACAGCTCCTTCCCATCATCTTTATGGTCATTTTTATGTAACAGTAAAGAGATGTTTGTGTCACATCTGTGGATGAAGTCTAATAATCACACACACACACACACACACTGGCCTGAAGCGGAGAGACAGAACAAAACACACACAACTACAGAGAAAAGAAAAATAGGTGTGTGTGTGTGTGTGTGTGTGTTTAATTCTGGATTCTGATTGGTCAGAAAGTGTTTAATATCCTACAAACTGAATACGTTATTGTTTCCATAGTAACAGCTCCTTCCTAGCATATCAGTGTTATGGTTACAGTAAGGAGATGTTTGTATCACGTCTGTGGAAGGAGTCTCCAGTCTCAGAGCTAAAGCTGTAACTTCATTTTTACCAGAATCTTCCGTGACATGATTTTTTTTCTTCTTCTTCTTCGCCACGTTAAACAGCAAAATCGCTGAATCATCACATTATGATCATGTTTCCTTGCTCGCGCTCCCTTGCCCACTTCCACGACATTTTAATAACCCGCTATTGACTCCAGCTGCTGATCTCTTCAGCAAAATGACCCAGAATCCCTTTTCCCTGTCGCAGGTAGCTAGCTCTTATTTATGCTAATCAATTATTCAGCGTTTATTAAAATCCCTCTGATGGAAGCAGCATTAATATTTGAATGTAAAGGGCCCTGGTTTTGCATGTCCATATGTGCTTTTTAGATGACAGGATGAATTTAAAACACAGACTTCAGGTGCAGAGATGAGAGGAGGAGGTAAAAAAAAAAAGGAAAAGGCTTTTATAAGGAAAAGACCGGAAGGTTGGAAGAGTGTACATGAATACTGCATGAGCGAGAAGGGAGTCTTAACGACGTGCGTTTGCAAATTTATTAGCTAGCTCGTAACCTAAGTGTGTGTGTTTCATTACGCTACAAAACGTATAACGACTAGCATGAACTGGGTGGTGTCGGATTAAGGGGCGGAGCCTGAACATGGCTGTTCTAGTAAAAAAACGCTGATTTGTAATATAATGATTAAAACATTACTTTTAGAGAGACCGAATAAAGGAGGTTGTATATTTGATTAATTTTAGCTGCTAGTGAGGTTCCATACGTGAACGAGTCAAATCTTTAAATCAATTCTTTTAAGTGATTCTTAAGAGTAGTCCAATAAACAGGCTACTAGAGCTTCTAGCAATGTGTCTTTTGCTACTGAGTCAGATCGTTAAATTGACTCTGATTTGTCTGGTTGAGTTGACTCTTTGATTTGACTCTTTGATCAAACTCTTTGAATTGTCTCTTTAATCTGGCTCTTTGAGTTGACTCTTATTTGTCTGAATGAATTGACTGATTTTGGGTCTTTGAATGTGTTTCGACTCTTTGAATTGACTCTTTGATCATACTCTGAATTGACTCCTTAATCTGGCTCTTTGAGTTGACTCTTTGATTCTGATTCTGGATGAGTTGACTTTCATTTTGGGTGTTTGATTCTGATTTGACTCTTTGAATTGATTCTTTGATCGAACTCTTTGAATTGACTTTTTGATCTGTCTCTTTGAGTTGACTGATTTGTCTGGATGAGTTGACTCCTCAATTTCGGGTGTTTGATACTGATTTGACTCTTTGAATAAAACTCTTTGATTTGACTTTAATCTGGCTCTCTGAGTTGACTCTGATTTGTCTGGATGAGTTGACTCTTTGATTCTGTTGTTTGATTCTGATTTGACTCTTTGATCAAACTCTGAATTCACTCTTTAATCTGGCTCTTTACGTTGACCCTTTGACTTGCTAGTTGACTTTTTAAATTGACTCTGTGAGTTGGCTCTTTGATTTGGTTCTTTGAGTTGACTCTGAGTTGACTCTTTGAATCAGCACATTTTTCAATCACCATGCTATTCCTGAATGTATCAGATCTTTAAGTCGACTCTCTTAATTGGATCTTCGAGTCACTTTTTTGAAGATGTCGACAACGATGTTCTTTCGATGCGCAGTTGTACCATGTGACTAATTTTAGAATGAATTAAATCTTTTTGTTTTGTTCTAGTTGTTTTATGACCTCATTGTCTTGTTTCGCGTGGTTACCGAGAGCCTCTGCAAACTTATTTAGAACAAAAATGGTCAGTGAGTCACCAACCGAGAGAGTCGATTCTTATTGGTGAGGCGAGTCAAATGATCCGATTCACTGAGACGCGCTGAATCTCCTCACACTAATTTCAGCTATTTACAATTACAAATATTTCTGACTTTAAAATCATGCTAATTTTCATGCTAGTAGCAGTGCAAGTCAGATGAGGTTCGGAGGTTCTTTGTTTTTTTTGTTTTTTTTAAAAACATCCAGAGTGACGCTGCCTGATTAAAACCTGTTCAGGATTTTTAATTTTTTTTTAAACTGAATGTAGCATCGGAGAAAA
>NC_080710.1:3138279-3140779 GCF_019097595.1 Hemibagrus wyckioides | reverse complement strand
CTCTTTCTTTCTTTCTTACTCACTAATGTTCTTTCTTTCTTTCTTTCTTTCTTTCTTTCTTACTTTCTTAATGTGCTCAACAACAACAACAACAAGTTCTTTCTTTCTTTCTTTCATTTTTTTCTTACTTACTTTTTCTTTTTTCTTACTCACCAATGTTCTTTCTTTCTTTCTTTCTTTCTCTTTTTTCTTACTTATGTTCTTTCTTTCTCTTTTTTTCCTTCTTTCTTTTTTTCTTACTCAATAATGTTTTCTTTCTTTCTTTCTTTCTTACTCACCAATGTTCTTCTTTCTTTCTTTTCTTTCTTTCTTTCTTTCTTTCTTACTCACTAATTCTTTCTGCTCTTTCGTTTTTTTCTTATTCACTAATGTTCTTTCTTTTTTCTTTTCAACTTTCTTTTAACTTTCTTTTCTTTCTTCCAATGTTCTTTCTTTCTTACTCACTAATGTTCTTTTCTTTCTTTCTTTTCTCTCTTTTCTTTCTTTTCTTTTTTCTTAACTCAATAATGTTTTCTTTCTTTTCTTTCTTTTCTTTCTTTTCTTTCTTTTCTTTTCTTCCAATGGTTCTTTTTCTTTCTTACTCACTAATGTTCTTTCTTTCTTCTCTTTTTCTTTCTTTTCTTTCTTACTCACTAATGTTCTTTCTTTCTTTCTTTCTCTTTTTTCTTTCTTTCTTTTTTTCTTACTAATGTTCTTTCTTTCTCTTTTTTTCCTTCTTTCTTTTTTTCTTACTCAATAATGTTTTCTTTCTTTCTTTCTTACTCACCAATGTTCTTTCTTTCTTTCTTTCTTTCTTTCTTTCTTTCTTTCTCACTAATTTTAGCCATGAGGAAGCTGCTGGTGATTGTGGTCAGTGTGATTAGCTGTGTGGAAACTGCTGGTGATTGTGGTCAGTGTGATTAGCTGTGTGGAAGCTGCTGGTGATTGTGGTCAGTGTGATTAGCTGTGTGGAAGCTGCTGGTGATTGTGGTCAGTGTGATTAGCCATGTGGAAACTGCTGGTGATTGTGGTCAGTGTGATTAGCCATGTGGAAACTGCTGGTGATTGTGGTCAGTGTGATTAGCCATGTGGAAGCTGCTGGTGATTGTGGTCAGTGTGATTAGCTGTGTGGAAGCTGCTGGTGATTGTGGTCAGTGTGATTAGCCATGTGGAAGCTGCTGGTGATTGTGGTCAGTGTGATTAGCCGTGTGGAAGCTGCTGGTGATTGTGGTCAGTGTGATTAGCCGTGTGGAAGCTGCTGGTGATTGTGGTCAGTGTGATTAGCCATGTGGAAACTGCTGGTGATTGTGGTCAGTGTGATTAGCCATGTGGAAACTGCTGGTGATTGTGGTCAGTGTGATTAGCCATGTGGAAGCTGCTGGTGATTGTGGTCAGTGTGATTAGCTGTGTGGAAGCTGCTGGTGATTGTGGTCAGTGTGATTAGCCATGTGGAAGCTGCTGGTGATTGTGGTCAGTGTGATTAGCCATGTGGAAGCTGCTGGTGATTGTGGTCAGTGTGATTAGCTGTGTGGAAGCTGCTGGTGATTGTGGTCAGTGTGATTAGCCGTGTGGAAGCTGCTGGTGATTGTGGTCAGTGTGATTAGCCGTGTGGAAGCTGCTGGTGATTGTGGTCAGTGTGATTAGCCGTGTGGAAGCTGCTGGTGATTGTGGTCAGTGTTATTAGCCGTGTGGAAGCTGCTGGTGATTGTGGTCAGTGTTATTAGCCGTGTGGAAGCTGCTGGTGATTGTGGTCAGTGTGATTAGCCGTGTGGAAGCTGCTGGTGATTGTGGTCAGTGTGATTAGCCGTGTGGAAGCTGCTGGTGATTGTGGTCAGTGTGATTAGCCGTGTGGAAGCTGCTGGTGATTGTGGTCAGTGTGATTAGCCATGTGGAAGCTGCCAGAAAACCCAAAATGTCTAAATAACACTGGCTTTGTTCTTCAGCGATCAGCAGACCATGTGCCTTCTGGGTAACGAGGCAGAACATAGTCCACCTTCAGATCTGAGCAAACAGCCCCCGGCTACGACGAGTTAGCATCAACATACTTTAGCATGCTCTCTCTCTCTCTGTGTCTCCATCTTTCTCTCTCTCTTTCTCTCTCTCAGCGCTTATCTATCTTCCCGATGTAAATGAGCCAGTCCGCCGAATTCCGCGGCTAATCCTGTGCCGTCCTTTTAATCAGCAGATGCTCCGAAAGCCAATATCTATTTTCGTTCCTCCTTGATAGGATCTCGTAAGGATTTAAAGACTTGCGGCGGTGATCTCCGGGCTTCAGGGAGTTCTCATTAGGTGTCGAGGCTCGCGATCGAAGGAGCTAGTGGATTTTTAATCCTCCGGTGGCTCGTGTTGGGAGCTGGAGTTATTTAGGGGGCTTTGATTAGCCACAGCGCTACACTTTGATTACGAGGACTTCAGAAGCCGTGTGAGATGATGATGGTGTGTGTGTGTGTGGAGCTATTTCAGTTTGGCCTGTAATCTGCTGCCGTGTTTCCAGTGCTGACCTTGCTTTTGCGGTGAAAGT
>NC_080710.1:3090779-3130779 GCF_019097595.1 Hemibagrus wyckioides | reverse complement strand
ATCCCCTCCTCTCCTTATCTCCTCTTCTCCTCATCTTCTCTTCTCCTCTCCTCATCTTCTCCTCTCCTCATCCACTCTTCTCCTTGTCTTTTCCACTCCTCATCCCCTCTTCTCCTCTCCTCATCCCCTCTTCTCCTTGTCTTCTCCTCTCCTCATCCCCTCATCTTCTCCTCTCCTCATCCCCTCTTCTCCTTGTCTTCTCCTCTCCTCATCTCCTCTTCTCCTGTCCTCATCCCCTCTTCTCCTTGTCTTCGCCTCTCCTCATCCCCTCTTCTCCTCATCCCCTCATCTTCTCTCCTCATCCCCTCTTCTCCTCGTCTTCTCCTCTCCTCATCCCCTCATCCCCTTTTCTCCTCGTCTTCTCTTCTCCTCATCCCCTCATCCCCTCGTCTTCTCTTCTCCTCATCCCTTCTTCTTCTCCTCTTCTCATCCCCTCTTCTCCTCATCTTCTCTTCTCCTCATCCCTTCTTCTTCTCCTCTTCTCATCCCCTCTTCTCCTCATCTTCTCTTCTCCTCATCCCCTCATCCCCTCTTCTCCTCGTCTTCTCCTCATCCCTTCTTCTTCTCCTCTTCTCATCCCCTCTTCTCCTCGTCTTCTCTTCTCCTTGTCTTCTCCTCATCCCCTCTTCTCCTCGTCTTCTCCTCTCCTCATCCCCTCATCTTCTCCTCTCCTCATCCCCTCTTCTCCTCATCTTCTCCTCTCCTCATCCCCTCTTCTCCTCATCCCCTCTTCTCCTCGTCTTCTCCTCATCCTCTCTTCTCCTCATCCCCTCTTCTCATCTTCTTTTCTCCTTGTCTTCTCCTCATCCCCTCTTCTCATCGTCTTCTCTTCTCCTTGTCTTCTCCTCATCCCCTCTTCTCTTTGTCTTCTCCTCATCCCCTCATCTTCTCCTATACTCATCCCCTCCTCTCCTCATCCCCTCTTCTCCTTGTCTTCTCCTCACCCCCTCTTCTCCTGTCCTCATCCCCTCTTCTCCTTGTCTTCTCCTCTCCTCATCCCCTCTTCTCCTTGTCTTCTCCTCTCCTCATCCCCTCTTCTCCTTGTCTTCTCCTCTCCTCATCCCCTCTTCTCCTTGTCTTCTCCTCTCCTCATCCCCTCTTCTCCTTGTCTTCTCTTCTCCTCATCCCCTCTTCTCCTTTTCTTCTCCTCTCCTCATCCCCTCTTCTCCTTGTCTTCTCCTCTCCTCATCCCCTCTTCTCCTCGTCTTCTCCTCTCCTCATCCCCTCTTCTCCATGTCTCCTCATCCCTCTTATCTTCACCTCCTCTTCTCCTTCTCTCCTCGTCATCTCCTCTTCTCCTCGTCTTCTCTTCTCCTTCTCTCCTCATCCCTCTTCTCCTTATCCCCTCTTCTCCTCTCCTCATCCCCTCTTCTCCATGTCCCCTCATCCCTCTTATCTTCACCTCCTCTTCTCCTTCTCTCCTCGCCCCCTCTTCTCTTCATCCCCTCTTCTCCTCGTCTCCTCATCCCTTTTCTCCTCGTCCCCTCTTCTCCTTTTTTCCACGTTCCCTCTTCTCCTCGTCCCCTCTCCTTCTCTGCCCTTCTTTTCCTCTTCTCCTCGTCCTGTCTTCTCCTTGTCCCCTCTTTTCCTCTTCTCATCTTCTCTTCTCTTTCTCTCCTCATCCCTCTTTTCCTCATCTTCTCTTCTCTTCGTCCCCTCTTCTCCTCCTCGTCCCCTCCTCTCCTCTTTTCCTTGTCCTCTCTTCTCCTTGTCCCCTAGTGTCTTCTTCCCCTCTTCTCCTTGTCTCCACATCTCCTCCTTGTCCCCTCGTCTACTCTTCCCCTTGTCTCCTCTGTACATCTCCCAGTCAGAACACTACAGTGTCTAAACAACATTTAAAACACACTGAGTGAAAATCACCTCAGTCATCGTTACACTACAATAACCACATGATGGTAGAAGAGTGACTGGTTATTTCTCTCTTTTACTAATGACATCACTTCAGTCTGTGTCTGTGTCTTTTCTTGAAGATGGGTATAAAGTCTGTCGTTCCGTCTGCAGAATGTAAATAATGTAAATAAATAAACATTTCTCACGATTTATTACTTGTCTGCGTATGGAATGTTCTCATATAGATAGATAGATTGACAGATATAGACAGACAGACACATAGATAGAAAGATTCATTGACAGACAGCTGGACAGGTACAGTTAGACAGATGACAACCAGAGAGAGAGAGAGAGAGAGAGAGAGAGAAAGAGAGAGAGCTTGATGGTCACATTGATGGACAGATACAGACTGATAAACAAAGTGACAGAGAGATGGACAGATTGATGATCATATAGACAGAAACATGGTCAGACAAACAGACTGATTGATGAACATAGACAGACAGACAGACAGACAGATAGATAGATAGATAGATAGATAGATAGATAGATAGATAGATAGATAGATAGATAGATAGATAGATAGATAGATAGATAGATAGATAGATAGCGGCTGATAAAATGGCACAGATGCAGACAGACAAATTGATGGATAGACAGACAGATAGACAGATTGATGGACAGGTCTGTCTGTCTCTCTCTCTCTCTCTGTCTTGCTCTTTCTCTCTGTCTTGTTCTTTCTGTCTCTGTCTCACTCTCTCTCTCTCTCTCTGTCTTGTTCTTTCTGTCTCTGTCTCACTCTCTCTTTCTCTCTCTCTCTCTCTCTCTCTGTCTTGTTCTTTCTGTCTCTGTCTCACTCTCTCTCTCTCTCTCTCTCTCTCCATCTGTCTCTCTCTCTCTCTCTCTCTCCATCTGTCTCTCTCTCTCTCTCTCTGTCTTGTTCTTTCTGTCTCTGTCTCACTCTCTCTCTCTCTCTCTCTCTCTCTCTCTCCATCTGTCTCACTCTCTCTCTCTCTCTCTCTCTCTCTCCATCTGTCTCTCTCTCTCTCTCTCTCTCTCTCTCTCTGTCTTGTTCTTTCTGTCTCTGTCTCACTCTCTCTCTCTCTCTCTGACTTGTTCTTTCTCTCTCTGTCTTACTTTCTCTGTCTGTCTCTCTCTCACTGTCTGGGTCTCTTTCTCTGTCTTGCTCTTTCTGTTTTTCTGTCTCTATCTTTCTGTGTCTCTCTCTCTCTCTCTCTCTCTGTACTTTAGGATAGAAATAACGTGACAATCTCACCAGCATCATCACGCGAGAGGAAAAAAATGACATTAGCTGAAAGTTAGCTCGCTAATTAAAACAGCAGAAAGTGATGTTAGCAGACTGGTTTTAGCTTAACAGACTTTTTCAGATTGTTGAGTATTTTCTTCTGTGATGACTTTGGAAATGATGAGTGTGTGTGTGTATGTGTGTGTATGTGTGTGGGTGTGTGTGGGTGTGTGAGCGAGACAGTGAGAGGCCACGTCAGTTTTCTCCGTCTCAATCGTCTCTCTGTTGAGAGAGTGTGATGAGTGTGTGTGGCCATGTGGGGGCAGTGCTGTCTTTCTGTACTGACGAACTCTGTGTGTGTGTGTGTGTGTGTGTGTCTAAGATAGAGCGCTCACATGACAGGGCGAGCTGCTGCACATTTTGATGGATTGCAAATGATTGTGAAAACAATAGCTGGTGGGAGTAAGCTGTGTGTGTATGTGCAGTGAGGACTCTGCTGTGCCCTCCAGCCTCATATCATACACACACACACACACACACACACACACAGGGCCAATTCACTCCGGCTCATCGTATAACCATGACTGTATTAGATAGAGAGAGAGAGATTTAAACAGACAGACAGAAGGGATTAAAGACAGACACATGGAGAGACAGACGGACAGATCAATCTCTCTCTCTCTCTCTCTCTCTCTCTCTCTCTCTCTATATATATATATATATATATATATATATATATTAGTGTGTGTGTATACGTGTGAGTGTGTGAATGTGTATATATGTGTGTGTGTGTGTGTGTGTACGTGTGTATACATGTGTGTGTATGTGAGTATGTAAATATGAGTGTATACATATGTATGTGCAAGAGTGTGTACATATGTGTGTGTGCATGTGTGAGTGTGTACATATGTTTATGTATGTGTGTGAGTGTGTACATATGTGTGTTTTAGAAGAGAGACACTGAGTCGTTTTTTCACACAACCATGTCGCTGATTAGTTTCCTACAACACACAGTGTGTTATACCTTATACGCTACCAAGCACTACACACACACACACACACACACACACACACACACGCTAAACTCTTGGAAAGCTCACTTGACACACACACTGAGTCTTTCCTCATGTTACACTTGACAATCACTGTGCTGCTGAGCAGGAAGACTTCAGTTTTAGTGTGTGTGTGTGTGTGTGTGTGTGTGTGTTGCTGTGTAAGGCTCTCTCTGTCTCCCCTGATGTCCTGAACGCACAGTAAGTGGATCAGCGCTGTCATTACTGTTATTGATGTACACACTGACACAGGAGGATACACACCGTAATTACACTGCCGGGGACTTCCCCGATCGTCTGTGTGTGTGTGTATGTGTGTGTGTGTGTGTTTGGGGCAGATTAAGGGGTAAGCTGACAGATACACACTTCGAAGGGCCTGTGTACAGCAGAGTCCAAAGTGAGGGTGTGTTACAATTGAGTGGTCCATGTGAGAGTGTGTGTGTGTGTTGTACAGAATGAATTGCGGGATCTCAGCATCCATCAAAGTCTGTGGCACAGCTGGGAGTTTGAGCGTGTGTGTTTACGCATACTGTTGAGCATTCAGGCATGCCAAACACACACACACGCGCCTTACCATCGCGGAGTTTTGTAGCCTTCCTGAATAAGAAACATGGCCTCATATTAGTTTTTGATAAATGATGAAAGAGAAACTTACCCATGTGACCTTGACACACTCAGGTGGCTAAAAGTTGTGCGCATGCTGCTGTTGCTAGGCAACTAGGAAACACGTATACAGTACATTAATCTAGGTAGCTAGTGAGCCAGCTGTCAGTTTTTATATGGGGAACGTAATTAAAAATGAGGCAAAGTTGTCTGAGATGTCGACTTTTCCCTCAGATGTGGCAATAAATTCCCGGAAAAAGCATGACTCCATGCAAACAAAGAAATGACAATTAATGTAGCTAGCATGTAAACGCTAGCATGAAAGCATCACGATTTCTACACTGTTAAAGTAAAAGCAAAGAAAAAGTAAAATATTTTCCTCAGAAATCACTCAGAAAGGACACAGTTTAGCAAGCTAGCACTTAGTCATCAACGGAAGTGAAAAATAAAGCAAAGTTACTTGGACAAATCAACATTTCCCATAAACATGCTAATGAATCATTTACTTGAAATGAAATTATGATTGATTTAGCTAGCTCACGCTATACAGGCCAATAAAAAGGAGCAGTAATAACACTGAGATATAGCTTGCTAGCTTCTTAGCTGGTTTAAAAGTTTTACACTGGCAAATGTAAAGGCACAACGGAAGTGAAAACAAGAATAAAGTTTACCTCAGATTTGTTGCAAATTTTTTCCAGAAACATTCCAAATGACTAAAATTATGAATTTTCTAGCTAGCAGAATTAAAAGCACAAAAATGATATAAAAAGGTGAGTAATTTGGACACTTTCCTCAGATGTGTTGCTAAAAAGAGCCACTTGCATGTAGCTTTAGGAAAAACAGAACTTATAGCTAAGCTCAGTTGACGTTTAGCTTATCAGGCTTGAATATTTAACATGCTAACACACAGACAGATACAATAAACAAAAACAAAATCTTAGCCTTCTAGCTAAGTTGTGCTTACAGCGTGATCGACTCAGTAGAGTAGATAGCTCATCTACTCTAAGTTCTCTCGAGCTGATGAAGTAATAAAACGGCCCTTAAATGGCAGGCGGGATTAAAACGGAAAGGAAGCAGAGAGAGGAAGTCCATGTTTAAAAAAAAAAAACAGTATTACGATGCAGGGAAAGTGTAAAGAGCGCATCCAGAGGCCCGGAGGTGATTTATTATGTGGAAGCAGGCCGAAGCTGACCTTCGTTTAATTAACGCTGATGGAGATAAAGGTGAGCTGAGGCGCGTTAATCATTAATCACAGGCCGCTGTGTGTGGAAATAACCTTGTGACTCGGAGGTTAAAGCGAACACACTCCGAGGAGCAGAGCTCATCACTTACACACACGGCGGCCATTGTAGTACAGTTACACCTCTAAAATACATCAATCCCCGTTACTCACCTCCTCCTTCATTCTGCATCCGTCCATCCATCCGTCCGTCCATCTGGCTATGCTACCGGACTTTCAATACTTACATTACAAGCTGTCTCGAGTGTTCCTTTTTATTAGCATTGAAATTCACAGCAGTTGGGATCTCTTGTGCGTTTTTAATAAAACACTCGTTCATTTCGAAAGTGTTCGCGACGCCTTTTTTACTTGAAGAGTGGAACACGCTTAGCAAATAATTTGCAGCTAATGTTAGCTGACGCAAAGCTCATAGAATTGAATTAGCTTAAAGCTCTCAGCACTGAGAGACAGTCTGCTAGCTACAAGAGAAAAAAAACTGCTTTAGCATCGTCACAACTAGCGTGATGAGTTTAACCTGGATAATAGCTGCGGGTTAACTAGCTAGCTAGCGAAGTGACGGTGGAAACTAGACAACACAGTCTGAAATATTGACAATTTTTCTCAAAATTGTTAGTACGGCTAAGACTGAGATTTTGCTAAGCAGGACATAGCCATTCCTTCGTTTATTTGGACAATATATAATGAAAATAAAATGGAGAAGATCAGTGTTTTCCTCAGATGTGCAGTTTCAAACAATTTCTGAAAGAACCTAAATAGAATTCAGGGCTTAGCTAGCTAGCATAATTGTTATGGCTTCCACAGGCAATGTAAAGGACCAGTGATGATGTGTTGGTAAATTACTGAGAAAATGTTTCTTTTTAATGAAGTTTTTTTTTATTTAGCAAGCTAGCACAGTGAAAATAAAAACAAGATAGAAATGTTCAGTATTTTTGGTCGTTTTCTGTATGACAAATTTTAGCATAAAATGCTATCTGAAAGATTGTTAGCTTCTTAATAATTAAAAATTTCAAGCGGTGAATAAAACTGGAACTCGAGTGTGTCGTCTTCACACAAACGCTAATGCTAATCCGTTGTTATGCTAACACACTGCACTCGTTACCTTTCCTTACTAAACGATGCTTTCAGTGATGCAGATTGAGTGAGAAACGTAATGAAATAGCGCTTCTTGGTAGTTCAGCGAGACGTTTGACCTCCACTTGCCCTCTGTGAACACACTCTTTCCTCTCTTCCTCTCACCTCGTCACTAATTAGCGAGTAAAGGCCGCGTTAGCCGCCCGAGTCGTGAGTGGCAGCTTGCAGGAGTGATTTATAGAAGACGCTTTAGACACACTTGGCTGCCTAATGGTGGCGTTTCGAGCACGCGCTCTAACGACTGAGCTGTGAAAGTGTGAAGTGGTTTGAAATTTAAACCCGGGGGGGTTTAGGGATTAGCCTCGGTGCGGCGTTAATGCATAACACGCCTGTTTGAAGAGCGAGGCCTCCGGTGTGGGATGAAAGCGATCGGGAAGAAGAAGAAGTGAATAAGTGAACGAGTGAGCTCGCTAGGGAATTAGCGGACGCTGCATTCTGATTAGAATACTGTATATCCCGAGATACATGCTCTGTGTGCTTACTGACCATTATATTAGGAACACCTGTGCAGTTAGTCCGTTTTGTTTACTGTAACACATTAAAACATATGGACTGATTACAGCTGACAGGAAGTAAAAAAAAGTGGAACACTGCAGCGGGTTCTGATCCTTTCAGCCAATAACAGGAACAAAAAAATAAATAAAACGAACAAGAAAAAACACCCAGAAAATTAGAAAAATTATGAAATAAATTAGAATAAGAATTAAAAATAAGAATGGACCATATTACCCCAGTGTAACTGATCAGATTTCATATAAAAAAAATAATAAATAAATAAATAAATATAAATAAAAAAATATTTTATAGCTTATATCTTATATAAACAATCTTATATTATTTTAAATAATAATAAAAGTTCTCCAGGAAACTTGTATCAAAGTGCTCCGATTTATGATAATTAATGATTTAATAATTAATAGGTTTTTTTTTTTACGAATTTAAAAAGTTATTTGAAATATTTATTGGTTGCTTTTATTATTTCAAGTTCTGATACTTAAAAATGTTTTTTTTAATTTTATTATTTTACATTTTTTAATTTGTAGTTGTTTTTTTTTTGAAGGTGTACAGAATTGTTTTGTTTTTTTAGCTGTGCGTCCGACTTTTTTGTGTATATACACTGTGTAAATTTAGAACTACTTTTTGCTTAGAATAAATTTCATCCTAGCCTCCTACTGGAAGACAGTAGTACGTTTATTATATTTCCCAATTTTGAGAACGCAGAACTTTACTTTTGCAGAAATGAAAAGGTTCGCAGATTTTTTTTGGCAAATTGTTTTTTTTTCAAAAGTCACTAAAACAAACAACTTTTTTGACTGCAACAATCACAAACAAGCTTGACACAAGTGGATAATGTATTAAAAAAAAACAAAAAACAATTAAATAAAAAAAATAGGGAAATAATATGAAATAAAAAAACAGGAAAAAAATGTAAAAACTATATTTGATTTAAATCTGAATCTATTACATTTGTGTATAAATAATAACAATATCATCTACATTAGTATTTCGAATCTACCCAAAGTTACATTATTATTATTATTGTTATTATTTATTTATTTATTTATTATTTATTATTTTATTTTATTTTTTCTCCTTTAACTCCAGATCACGTGTTCTGTTCTCTGATTAAATTTTTCCCCCATCACTAATCAGGACTGCGTTCCAGCGTAAGAGATTTGTGTACGCATTAGCATATGTCAGCTCTTAAACTAACATTGTACACGACTATAATTACGTCCCCGGCCCGAATAAATAATTATCCGTGTGTTGTTATTTTTGCTTTGGTCTTTGTATCCAGAGCTGAGAAGGAGGGTGGGCAGCATGAGGGCGGGCGGGTGGGCATTGGGGGCGGGCGGGCGGGCGTTGGTGGGGGGGGTGCGTCTGGCCCGCCTAGGATGACATTTTTAAAAATGTGGCCGCGCATTCTGAGTGTTGTTTTCCTCTTCTGGATCATAAATAATGCATTTATTTATCATTCCGAATCTGTTTTTGAAATTAGGGACCACCGCACTTCAAAGACAGGAAACCTTTGATATGTTTGATTCTCTGAGAATATCGGCGGATTTATGCAAAACGTCCCGGGCGATTAGAAAGGTGCAGGATGAATATATTTGCCTGGAGGAAAATTATACGATGAGAGAGAGAGAGAGAGAAAGAGAGAGAGAGAAAGAGAGAGAGAGAGAGAGAGAGAGAGAGAGAGAGGAGTCATATCATTAAAGAAAGGAAGAGAAAAAAAAGAGCAGCACTTACATTTAATACTTCATTTATAGAGGATGAAGTGTGTGTGTGTGTATTAGTGTTAGATTTTAACATTTAAAACAATTTTTAAGAAAATCAACAAAACATTTTTTTTTCAGCTGCAATTTTTTAATCTGTCAATCAAATTAGAATCTTCTGATAATATTTAAGTACGTGGAAATCATTCATCTTCAAGATGCGTTATACGATACATCTAAATCCCAATTAGCAAAAAAAAAAACATTCAGGAAGCTGTCTTTTTACCACCCCCCCCCATCTGACAATTTTAAGCAAATTTTAATAACGCTCTTGTTTTAAAATCTAGTAATTATACTACATTTTTTGGTGTGTGTGTGTGAGGAGAGGACTGGTTTTAGAATCTGATTTTAATATATGAAAACGTTTAAAGTTTTAATTCTTTTCATCTATCTATCTCTCTTTCACTATCTGTCTGTTTGTCTGTCTGTCTGTCTCTCTCTCTCTCTCTCTCTCTCTCTCTCTATCTATAATTGGCAGAAATACTTTGTTCTAAATGAACATTTTTCATCTTTAAGATATTTTTCTGCTGTAAATTTAAGTTTGAAACCAAAAACATGCAAGAAGCTCATTTTAGGATCGTTTCTTTTTTCAAATCGGGTAATTTTACACAAATTTGTTTTAAATGGTTTCAAACCAGTAAGAAAGGTAATGAGTGCGAGCTCCAGCTGTCCGATTGTGTGTGTGTGTGTGTGTGTGGTATAAATTTTGTCGCTCATTTTGCATTTTTACATTTTTTTTGTCGTGAAACAGACCGTTTTCTGGAGTGAGTTGCGAGGCCCGTGATGAGATTCCGGTTATTATTAATTTGTGGAGGAAATGAGGGGAGTGTCGTCGCCTCTCTGCTCTGCAGCTGGGTTCTTGGTTTTGAAAGCCGAGTGTTCGGGATGCTGGAGAGGAATTTGCCGGAAAAGCCGAGCGTTTTCCTCGTCGTCGTCTCTGAATGCTTGTCCATCACTCTTCTCAGCGGTTACAGGTGGGCTCGTTTTCTGCTTCTCCTTCTTCTCGTTTCTCGGCAGCTGCATTTTTTTTATTTCCATGACAGCAGGCCCGGGACAATTTGCATGTCGGACAGACGACAAACGGCACAGCGCGTGTCAGAGTAGGTGGCGAAGCGTGACAGTTCGCACACGACGCTGTCTCCTCGTGCTTTGACCCCGCGACCTCGCCGCATGTCTGCTTTCACAGAGACGAGGTAGATGGGGAAGGAATAAATTTGATACCAATACCATTATCCCACAACACACCACCTCTCTCTCTCTCTCTCTCTCTCTCTGTCTCTCTCACTCGTCAAGCAGGTTATTTTGAAGGGAAATAACGATGCAGGAAGGGTCACCGTCATGACGTCCCTCTACTTCTGTTGAGACAAATTGGACAACGAGATCTCGCCGGCAATTTGCGCGACTGCGTTTGTTGTGAAGCCGTTGCGGGCGTCAGGAGCTGGCAGGACGCTGACGAACGGTCAGCATGCGGGTGAACAGGGACAACATGGAGGATGGGTTACAAAAAAAAAAAAAAAAAAAAAAAAAAATTCAACCTGTACACATATCAATGGATTTCCTCATCTCATCAGGCCAAGAAAAAAAAAAAAGGAAAGGAAAAAAAGTCAGCTTCTTCATGGTGAGGAAGGCAGGAAAAAACAGCTGCTTGGGGGATCATTTAGGTTAATAAAAAAGAAAAGAAAGAAAGAAAAATAATAAATAGTTTGATGGAAAGTTGAAAAATGTTGCATATACAATAATGATGCAAAAAAAAACATTTTAGTGATTTAAAATAAATAAATGAAAAATTCTGATCAAAAAACATAAAAAAAAAAATCATACTCTGTGGCTTTAATTCAGAAATATTTTTTTTCACATTTGTACTAAAATTCTGATTTCTTCACCCAAAATAACATGTTTGTTATATTTTACTGCATCATATTTTCCCTATATATTATTATATTTGATTTTCTATTTTTTCCATTGTTGCACTGTGGAAGAATTAAGATAAAAATAAAGAACCTAAAACTTCATTTAAATTCTAATGACTTCAACAAAATCCACCAGTTTCTCTTCATTTCTCTTGATTCTATAAAACTAGTAAAAAAAAAATTCACATTACTGCGAATATCTAGTACTAAACTTCTAAATGTATGGTATTAAATATAATTAATTTAAATAATATTAATAAACATAATATAAATAATTATAATATTTGTATATGCATTTAACAATTTCACATTAAATTCTAACGATTTACAAAATCCAACAGTTTCGCTCAGATGAAATCCAATAATTTATAAAAAAATAAAATAAAGTTAAACAAATTATAAAATGCTGCAGCTTAGCATCTCAAGCTAAGTGGATGTTTTGTTGTTTAAATGCTATTCAAATGATGACTAGACCCAAAGTTGGAAATGTTTACACGTAGCAGAAGAAATGGCTTCGTATTACTGTTTCACATTTTAAATAAAACAAAAAGATTGAGGTATTTGTGATAACTTGGCCTTTTTTTTGTAGAGCCACAGCACTCCAAACCACTGCTTGCTAAATTAGCCATAAATTATTTTCTGTTAATCATATGCTGATTTAACATATATGACTATATATGAAAAAATACCACAGGAAGTTGCTGCTAGCTAGCAAAGCACCACAGAATGGTTAGAAATTTACCTCAGGAATTAGCTATAAACTAGAAACAACTTAGTACAGGAGGTTAAATCTAATAATCTGTGTTTGTTTAAAGCGAGTCATTCTTAGATAGAGCGGCGATACCCACAGTTATTCTGTTTATTCAGTTATTCATCTCTTTCTGCTGCACACTTCTTGGTAATAAAGAACGACCACTCTGAGGAATGGAGACGTTAATGAAACACGAGGTACATCGCGTTGTCAATTTACAGTATAAAGACTACATTTGCCTATAAAAAGAGGAAGAGAAAACGAGCTAGCATTACCAGATAACAATCACGACCTTCATTCACACAGACAGCTAATTGCCTCTTCACACCTGTAACACTGTTTTTTCCCCCTCTCTCCCCATCTTTCTGAACCACAAATTAACTACCTCACACTGAGATATGAAGAACGAGCTGCTCGCTAAATTAGCTGCCACGACTGGCTCCGTGATAAGAACTTTTTCTCCTTATTATCACTGATCTAAATGAAATCTCTCTGAAATTCGTCTCTCAGAGACAAAGTTTAAATGTACACTTGACATATTTAAGCAACCTTAAATACATCACATTTACCTCAGGAGGGTGCTGATGGCTAGAAATTTACCTCAGGAGGGTGGTTAAAACTAGGAATTTACAACAGAAGGGTGCTCATAGTTAGAAATTTACCTCACAAGGGTGGTTGATAGCTAGAAATTTACCTCAGAAGGGTGCTTATAGCTAGAAATTTACTTCAGGAGGGTGCTCATAGCTATAAATCTACCTCAGGAGGGTGCTTATAGCTAGACTTTTACTTCAGGAGGGTGGTGATAGCTAGAAATGAACTCCAAGAGGGTGCTGATGGCTAGAAATCTACCTCAGAAGAGTGGTTAAAGCTAGGGTGGTTATAGCTAGAACTTTACATCAGGAGAGTGGTTATGACTAGAAATGTACCTCATGGGAGTGCTCCTAGCTAATAATTTACTTATGGAGGGTGCTCATACCTTGAAATTTATCTCGGGGGGGTGGTTAAAGCTAGAGATTTACCTCGTGAGGGTGCTCATAGCTAGAACTTTACCTCAGGAGGGTGCTCATAGCCGGATATTTACTTCAGGAGGGTGGTGATGACTAGAATATTTACCACAGGAGGGTGACACTTGACATATTTAAGCTATTTTATCTTAAATACATCACATTTACCAACAACCTCTCCCTGAACGTGTTGTTTGCCAACAACCTCTCCCTGAACGTGTTGTTTGCCAACAACCTCTCCCTGAACGTCAACAAGACCAAAGAGAGGGTTGTTGACTTCAGGAGAGCACAGTGTGACCATTCTCCGCTGTCCATCGACGGCTCCTCTGTGGAGATCGTCAAGAGCATCAAATTCCTTGGTGTCCATCTGGCGGAGAACCTCACCTGGTCACTCAACACCAGCTCCATCACCAAGAAAGCCCAGCAGCACCTCTACTTCCTGAGGAGGCTGAGGAAAGCCCATCTCCCTCCCCCCATCCTGACTGTGTTATACAGAGGGACCATGGAGAGCGTCCTGAGCAGCTGCATCACTGCCTGGTTTGGGAACTGCACCGTCTTGGATCACAAGACCCTTCAGTGGATAGTGAGGACAGCTGAGAAGATCATCGGAGTCTCTCTCCCCTCTATCACAGACGTTTACACCGCACGCTGCATCCACAGAGCTAACAGCATTGTGGATGACCCCACACACCCCTCACACACACTCTTCACCCTCCTGCCATCTGGAAAGAGGTACCGGAGCATTCAGGCCCTCACAACCAGACTGTGTAACAGTTTCTTTCCTCAAGTCATCAGGCTCCTCAACACCCGGGACTGAACTGTTCTACACTCTCACACACACTCTCACTCAGGACTGAACTGTTCTACACTCTCTCACACACACACACATTCAGGACTGAACTGTTCTACACTCTCACACACACACACACTCAGGACTGAACTGTTCTACACTCTCACACACACTCTCACTCAGGACTGAACTGTTCTACACTCTCACACACACACACTCAGGACTGAACTGTTCTACACTCACACACACACTCTCACTCAGGACTGAACTGTTCTACACTCTCTCACACACACACTCTCACTCAGGACTGAACTGTATATTAACTCTCTGTCTCTCTCACACACAGATACACACACTCTCTCTTGACTGTGTGGACACGCACACACACACATATAATTTATATTGTTCATTACTTATTGCACTACCTCAACCTGTCATCCACTGCTATAGTTATATTTATGTTTATTCTATTTGCACTACCTCAACCGCTGCTGTGTATTTTTGCACAATATTTTTGCACAATACTTTTTTTTTTATTCTTTACATCATTTCACTTTATCTATTTTATTTCACTTACATTCCAGTACACGTTCTTTTCTTTCTTTTTCTGCGCTAAGTGTCCTGTGTTCTTTTGTGTTGTCTTTATTGTATTTATTGTCTTTTGCACTGTCTTGTCTGTGCTCTGTTTGCACCTAGCTGCACACTGTTCACTTTACGTGGCTAAGACAAACTTCTGTCCTAGCTCTATGGTGTTGTTTGTTGTTTTTGTGTTGAACTTGTTGTTGTATGTTTCTGTAGCACCAGGTCCTGGAGAAACGTTGTTTCATTTCACTATGTACTGCGTCAGATATATGTGGTTGAAATGACAATAAAGCTTCTTGAATCTCGAATCTTGAATTTTGAAATTACCTCAGGAGGGTGGTTGCAGCTAGACATTTACCTCAGAAGGGTGATTATAGATAGACAAAAGTTTATCAGGCAGTTAATTCTAATTAAAAAATTACCACATGGCGTTATGCTAACAGGGTATGGCTAGCTATACTGCCTGTAATGTTTCCATAGGAGGCTATTACTGGTTAAAATGTACAATAGTAGGTAATCTCTATGTAGAAATTTCCCACATAAGGATACTGATAGCTATAAATTTGCCATTGGTGGGCTACGCTAGCCAGAAATATACTTCTAGCTAGAAAATGTACCACAAGAGGTTAGGAATTTTACACAGGATATTACTGTTTGCTAGAAATTTACTCTTGGAGGTTACCTCTACTTAGAAATTTCCCACGATTTCCTACTGCTAGCTAGAAATTTAACACCACAGGGTTACATTTGGCTATAGATTTACCACAGAAGCTTTAACACAGGGTTAATGCTAGCTATATATATATATTTGTATTATGTCTATCAGCTCATTTTTCTACACTTCATCAGCTGTTGCCTTGACGCCTCAGTAGATTAAATGCTCGTGTTCTTCTTTGTGTTAATGGAACTGAATTTGGACAGAAAATAGCAGATGAAACCGTTTGGACATGTAAAAGATATGAGCAATGATAATGAGCATTTCAAAATGATTAGCAATGTTCATGTGATACATAAAACTTTGCTACTTTACACCACTATAAAGAAAATTAGCATGCTAGCAATACAGCTATATGCAGCCTTCTAGTTTTCAAAGCACACTTTTCTTTATCTTCCACAGAGATAACCTTCCCCGTTTCTCAAGGATTAGCATTTCTGTTTTCTAATGTCAGAACCTGCATATCAAACCCGGCTCATTTGGCATCAAATGGCAAGCTACCCTTTCAGCGTCTACTTTAAGATGTAAATTTCTTCCAACGGTTTTCCTCTGAGGCGTTCTGTCTTACTCGCAGCAAAATGGTTTACATTGCTAATCACCGAGATTGAGCTAAATCCGAGTGGTGATATTAAAGCAAACATTACGGCAGTCGTGATGTCATGCTGCTAACAATGCTAATGTCCAAATCGATATCGAACAGCTTAGCATTTGATAGAAGAGTCAATAAATGAAATAAAACCAAACGCGTTTTGGGATACAGATATTATGTCACAAAGAAATGAGCTCGCTAGCTGAGCAGCTAATTAGCAGTTAGTGGATATGATTTAGCATGCTATATAAATTGGATTCGGCTGACATTAAAGTGAGTGCAAGGAGCACACATAGCATCTCGCTATATATTAAGCCTAACTTAATAAGGCTATTAATTAGCGTTCTGTTTAGCAGCTAGACTTGAGTGCTACATATTCTTTATGTAAATGTCCTTCTCTCTTTTTTTTAGCATATTAAATAATTATGCATTTTGTTTGTTTTTTACTTCATAGAGAAAGTCCTTGCTACAGGATGCTAGATTCCAGCATAACTTGCTAGCATACACTGAGGCAATTTAGACTGAGGTAATTAAACTAAGCCTCAGTTGTTGTTTTTTTTTAATTTTGTTATATACTTTAATAATTTGTAATAATTACTTTCCCACACAGACACTCTGTGTGTCAATCTTGGCATAACGAGGCGTAAGAAGCAGCAGGCCTGCGGTTTGGACGATTTATCAATCGAGTGGCTACATTAAACGGATTTCTTAATGAAGTAAGATCTTTATAAGGATTAGCCTGCCACCTGCAAAGTGCCACCTGTTCGCTCCGGATAACTGGCAGGCGTTAGCATCGGATGACAAAAAAGACGGGATAACAGGGAGGGATCCTTGTGGAACAAAAGCGTTGACGATGATAAAGAGATAATAAAGTCAACCATTTTTTTCAATGATGCTGAACCAATGACAATGCTAAAGAGTATAATAGACTCTCTGTATTTAGCCTGGCTAATTTGGTCAGTGCTTAGCACAACTGTTTCCTATTTTGTTTTTAGATGTAGAAAAAGCTAATGCTAACGGTTTTCTTTTTAAGCCAGATATTAACATTTGTGTCATTTCTTCGTTTATTCAAACTTGACAGCGGACACAGAGATGCTAACAACTATAACCTATATGTTACATGCTAACGTCACTGTTTTTTTGTTTTTGCTTCAGCTGCATGCTGATCTTACACAAAAGCTAGCTGTTAGCCTGGTTAATTAGCAACTTGTACGAGGACCTAGCTCTGCTTGGCCTCTTGAACCTTTTCTTTTAGATCTTTCGGAAACTTAAGGAAACTTGTCAGAATAGATTAAAATAAGAATAGTCTCACCTCTGGCTTGTACGCCAGGGTCAGTGTCAGTGTCACGCTATGATTAGCACGCTATGAACACAATCCAGACCCTTTGTAGTCCTTTGGATGGAAAAGTGAGTATGACAGCCAAGCGTCCTTCTCGTCTGCCAGCAGGATTGCATGGCACTGATTTTGGGGACGCTCGCATGCCAAAAAAAGTGCCAAGGACAGGACGTCCAATACCACTCACTGACTTTTCTGGGCTTTTGTCCTTCTGGCACACAGTGGCGTCCCATCACCAGAGCCCTGTGTCCCAACTGTGAACCCTAATTTGTTATTTTTGGGCGTCATTAGTCATGCATATTGTGTCAAATTAGCCTCGGTACAGTAGCGGGGTTTCCTCCTCCACCTGTTCTTATGCTAATATGGAGGTTGCGGGTAAGTGAAGTAGAAGTAATAAAAAAAGACCTCAAATGTAAAAAAGGGTTCACTCTTAATTGAACACATGGATAAACAGGATGTGTTAAAGTGAGATTTAAGCAGATTGTCTGGAATAATTGATTACGTAGCGAGTGTGTCGCAGTCTGTCCATGGCTACGTCCCAAACCGGTGCTCATCAGCCACACACTAACATCTCCATGCCATGCACCTGCTAGTTCCTCCCTAATCACACACATGGACTGCATGGACCGTGATGTTTTGTTTTTGTAGTCCTGACTGGATAATGTTTGATAGTGAAGTGTAGGTCATTGTGAAACCTACAAACTTCTCCTCATCCTGAATCTCTGAGGCCTGCGAGCAACTCCTGCCATCTGTTTTATGATTATTTCTGAGAGTCTTTCATTTCTGTCATCCTGGGGCCTACACACTTCTCCATGGTTAATCCTAGCACCTTCTATTTCTACTTCTACTCAGCTTTGTTCCTTGAAGCTCCTACATAGAGTTTAAATTCTTCAAGCTCCTACACCCCCTTCCCAATCTTTTGGCCAACAAATTTCTACTCTTGCCCTCCTGAGGCATGAAGCTCCTTCTTCTGCCATCCTGAGGACTAGGAACCTTTTACATGTGTCACACTGAAGCACACATTCTCTAGCACTTCCAGGACCTTTGGTCTACAAGATTTAATTTCTGTCATCTGGAGATCAATAAGGTCCTACTCTATTACGCATGAGGCATGTAGAACCAAGTCCTGCCCTTCTGAGATCCACAGAGTCCTCCTCCTTCAATGCTGAGGTCTAGAAGTTTGTCCTCCTGCCATCCTGAAAGCCAAGAACCTTTTGTTTCTACCATGCTTAAGTCTACAAGCACTAACTATTGGCATTCTGAGGTCCATAAAGTCTGACTCCTTTCATTCCTTCAATCCTAAGGCCTAACAGCTTCTACATTTGTCCTTCTGTGCTTGACAAGTTTTGGCTGCTGCCATCTTGAGTGACATGGACCTTTTTTCTCTGCCATCATGAGGCCCAAAATGTCCATCTCCTTCCATGGTGAGGCCAAGAAGCTCCATGCTTGTAGGCCAAGAACATTACAAATTTTGCTACTTACATTGTCCTACTTCCTGCCATCCTGATCCCACAAGCTCCACTCTATAATGTCCTGCTGCATGACATTTAAGCACTACCATCTAATTTCTGCCATCCTGATGTCCTCACACTCCTCCCTCTCGCATCCTTTGGCCTACACACTTCATCTCCTGCCATTTTGTGGTTTATAAACTCCAACTCCTGCCATTCTGAGGTCCCCAGACTCCTCTCTCTCCCATCCTTTGGCCTATGTACCTAACTTACTGCCATTTTGAGGTCCATACGCTCCAACTCCTGCCATCCTGAGGTCCTCAGACTCCTCCCTCTCCCATCCTTTGGCCTACAAACTTCACCTGCTGCCATTTTGAGGTCCATAAACTCCAATTCCTGCCATGCTGAGGTCCATAAAATCCCACAAGTTCCTCATTCTACCATCCCCAGGTCCTGAAATTTCCTTTAATTTCCTTTCCTTCTCCTCTACCATGAAGTCCGAAAAAGCCATTTCCTGCCATTCTCATTTTTATATAATTTTGAGGCCCAAATTCTCTTCCATCTGAAGGTTCATCAGTTCATCAGGTTTTCATTTCACCACAGTTAGCAATGGCTTGGTGTCTGAATGACAGACAGACAGATAAACAGACACTTGGATAGACAGACAGATTCCTCCATCTTCGGCAGTTCTTCATGTTTGGCAGTTCTTCATGTTTGGCAGTTCTTCATGTTTGGCAGTTCTTCAGAGCAGAAGAAAGATCGACAAAATATCTGTAAATGTTTCCTCATGTCATGAAGATGAGCTGATTCATCATGGCTCTGTCTCATTAGATTAATTGATTAATTAAGTAATTGCTCGTTATAAATGGGGAGGCCTGTGATGAGGACGAGTGCAGGAGAGAAGTTTTTGTGTTGAAATTCATCCCCGTGTGATGACTGCACTGAGGGATTATGGGAGATTACCGTCAGGACAGATTAGCTTCCAGTCTGAGGTGAAGGAGAAAGAAGAGTCATTTCTCTTTCTTTCCTTTCCTTTCCTTTCCTTTCCTTTCCTTTCCTTCTCTTCCCTTTCCTTCTCTTTCCCTTTTTCCTTTCCTTTCCTTTCCTTTCCTTTAATTTCCTTTCCTTTCCTCCAGTTTCATCAAGTTTTCTCATTTGCTCTTTTCTTCCACTCTTTTTTTCTTCTTTTTTTCTTTTTCTCAGCATCATCTTTTCTTCTCCTTTCTGTTTTTCTTTATTTCCCTCACCTACCTTCTATTTCCTTCTTCTCATTTATCACTTCTTTTGTTTCTCCTTTTCTTCTTCTTCTCCTCTGTCTGCATGTTCTCTCTCTCTCTCTCTCTCTCTCTCTCTCTCTCTCCTACATGTTTTTTGTATTTGTCTTGACATTTCTTCTTCATTTACTTCATTGTTTTTTTATTTCTCTCTTTCCTTCTCTTAATCCCTCTACCCGATTTCATCTTTCACTCTTCTTTTTTTCATATGGTTTATCTGTTCATCTCATTTCTTCTCTTCTTCTCCTGACCCAAAATACCATTTCCTTCTCATCCTTTTTTCTTCCACACTTTATATTCTCTCCTTTTTCCCCAATCCATTTTTTCTGTCATTGCTTTTTTCTTTGTTATTTTTCTTTCTTTCTTCTTATTTTTTTCATTCCTGTTTTCTTCTAATTTTTCTTCGTTCTTCCTGGTATTCTATCACTTCTTCACTATCAGTTCTTTTCTCGATTTTTCTTCTCCCTTATTTTGCCCGTCGTACATATTTCTCTGTATTTATTTCCTTTTACCTTTATTCTGTTTCTTCTTCAATCATCATTTGCTTTCTCATTTCTTCTTCTTCTTCTTTTTTTTTTACACTTTTCCTTTTCTTCTCTAATTTCTTTTATTCGTATTTCCTTCCCCTTTTCCACGTTTCCTTTCTTTTTTGTCATCTCTCATTTATTTCCTTTTAGCTTCCCTCATCCCTCTATCATCTCCATCTCTATTTTCTTTCTCTTCCTTTCTTCTTGCACACGTTCTTTACTTCCATGTTTTCTCTTATTTTTTTCTTCTCATCTTCTTCTTCCTCTTCATTTCTTTTCTTTCTCATTTTCCCCCTCTCCCCTCATTCCTTTATTTCTTTTTTTAAGCTGTTTAGGCTTTTTGTTTCTTCTCTGTCATCTATTCATTCCTTCACCTCTCCCTCTCTCTCTCTCTCTCTCTCTCTCTCTCTCGGTTTATTGTTTATTAGATAAATCAGTTTGAATGAACTTGTCTAACTTCAGACGTCATAAGAAGTCTCACTCTCTCTCTCACTCACACACACACACACCTGCTGCCCGTTATGAATCTGTAACCGTGCGAAGGTGACATTGAGCTGTGTGTAATAATTAGCACTGTTAGCTTTGATGATTTTCGCTCAGAGGAAGAGTGTGTGTGTGTGTGTGTGTGTTTTGACCCTGGACAAAGTGTAATGATATCAATTTAACATTATATTGGGATAAAGTGACTTAAAATATCTGTCTTTCTCTAACACACACACACACACACACACAGTCAAAATAGTGTTTCACTCCTTTGGTGGTAAGAAAAACATCATGTGAGCTACACTTTAACCACCCGGGTTTAATTGTGTGAAGCTGTCGGGTTTATGAGGCACAAAGAAGAGTGTGTAAAGAAGGTCACACACACACACACACAGCCACACACACACACACACACACAGCCACCCTGGTGGGAATTATTTTTACGTTCTCGTCTCAGTGGTTATACCTTGCGATAGACCTGTGTGAGTGTGTGTGTGTGTGTGTGACCTCCGTGCTGGCTGTGTGTCCTCTAGCCTGACAGGATTCTCCTCCAATTCTTGGCATGAGCTTGGGGGTCTCAGCCCCAGATGGGCGACACACACACACACACACACTCACACACACACACACACACACACACACACACTCACACACACTCACACACACTCACAGCCTGTCTGTAGTGAAGTGAGGGACAGATGAAGATCGAGAGCGATAATTGCTGAACAAAAAATTCCATATAGGACATAAATAAACAAATAAATAAACAAATAAATAAATCTGAAGATCAATAAATAATAAAAATGCTCTGGTACAAAAGATAATTATTGTTTTTCACTCTGTAGTTACCTATAATTACTTTTAAATTAAATAAGTAACTCCTAGAAGCATCAATTAATATAAATTTCTTTTTTACTCTGCATGAATTCTTTTTAAATTATTTATTTTTTTCTGAATTGTTTAGATGAATTTTAGGCCACAGAAAGGATCAATTTGATTTAAATAAAATATTTTTTTCTAAATAATATGTAACACAAATAAAAAAAATACGTAATTTTGAAAAACAATTTAAAACAAAACAGAAAAATATTTTCAAACTAAACCCTAAAATGTTCCCTTTTCCAATCTAATCGAGTTAATTGTAATTTTATTCTTATTCTATTAGATTTCTACTTTCATGGCACAGACTTTTTTTTTTTTGCATATTCTGTGTATGGTTGTGTGTGTAAATCAATAAAATCTGATTGGACTTCAATTAAATTTTGCTATTCATAAATGAACACAATTATGTAACGGAAATATTGACTTAAACTAAAATCATTTAAAATTGAATCATAAAAATACTAATAAAAACCCTATTGGTTTCATTTCAATTTTAATTACTTTTAATATATATATATATATTTTTAAATTTTTGTTAAAACATTATTTATTATTTAAACAAGTATAAAAAATAAAAAATAAAATATATGTAAATAAATAAATAAAGGAAAATCTATAACAAAAATCTAAATCGATGCCACATAAAACATTAAACAAAAATTAAAATTGTTTTAAATAAAAGAAAATGAAACAAAATAAGCAAACAGCACAATCACACTAGTAATCCATTTTTGTTTTATTATTTATTTAATTTTTTTGGTTTATTTTATTTTATTTTTTTATCGAGCAAGGAAGCACATAAAACACTGCTGTTCCTTTAAATAAAAAAAAAATTCTGACATTTTAAATGCAAGGAAAGAAATTTAAATGAGTGAAGAAAACACTCCAGGAAAATTATTGAAATGATTTCTGAATCAAATTAGATTTACATTTTGATAGATTAAAAAAAATTAATTGAGCAAACATACCACGTAAAATATAAAATATCTGTAACATAAAAATAAATGATTAAAATGAGTGTTTTATTTACGAGAAAATTAAACTGAAAGACAAAACACTGATGTGAAAAGGATCGTAGCCCGGATTTTTGAAGAGTAAAATATAGATAATTGACAGAAATGTGCGTGGAGGTGAAGAACAGAAGAGTGTTGTGTCCCAAACCACACACCCTGTCCCCTATACCCTACAGGCTACATCAACCTGAGTGCTGGCTATAAACCACATCAACACCATCACTGGACTTCATTTAACTGATCTGCTCTGAGGAACTCTCTCATCTCCAGAGGACATCTCTCTCTCTCTCTCTCTCTCTCTCTCACTCATATATTCTTTCTGTCATTCACTCTCTTTTTTTATATCCCCCTCTCTCACGTTTCTCTCACTCTCCATCTCTCTGTTTCTCTCTCTCCCTATCTCTCTCTCATCCCGTCTCCCTCTCTCTTTCTCTCTCTGTCTGTCTCTATGTCTCTTGTTCTCTCTCTCTCTCTGTCTGTCTCTATGTCTCTTGTTCTCTCTGTCTCTCTCTCTCTCTCTGTGGGTAATGGAAATCCAGATGTGAGTGAGAGTGACGGCTTTTATATGAGGCGCTTCAGGCCACCGTGTTCATTATTCCCTCACAATAAAAGCGGATTAGAGCTCTTTTATTGTCCGAGTCCGAGAGCCGAATTGCTTTTTCAATCAAGCGCTACAGAGGAAGCGGTGTTCACAAACAAGCGGCCGGCGCTAACAACTTGTTTACTAGTCGAGCGCCGCTGGAAATCAAACTAACCAGGAAGAGCGAGAGGACGAACAAAGAAACCTTACAGGACTGCACAAAAAGAGTGACCTCATGAATATGCAAATCAGGGGAGGAGCATTATTCGTAAAATATAACTAGATCACAGCTTGTGGGCGTGGCTTGTTTAGTCAGATAGTAGAGCTAGTTAAACAGAAATTAAATAAAGCTCTAATCAGCGTGAAAATCTGTTGCGATGAACGCTACAAACGATCTCTGCTGCTTTCTTTCCAAACCTTTTTCCTCTCTACACACGTTTAATTATATGACAAGCTAATCTGAAACCATGGTTACAAGGTTTTTTCACACTTGTAGGTAGTAACTAAAGTTATGAAACGGGGAACTGAAGAAACGTCGGACCACATTTCGGAAATCGTTCTGTTTAATATGACGAAGATATTTAAATAAAGTGTGTTGTATTGGTCATGTGTGTAATCAGTCAGTTTTTTTTGAATTACTGATTTAATTTTTTTATTAATTTTTGTAAAATTACTGAAAATGTTTTGTCTGCTAAACTAAATTTACAGAAAAATATAATACAAAACAATTACTCTATAATTACTCTATAAAAACTTAATATTTGTTACTGATTTATTATGTAATGACAAATAAAACCATAAAAAATGTCTAGAAATTTACTCCAATATTTATGTTCAAAAAATAAAAAATAAAGGCTTGAAATTTACTCCAATATTTATTTTAAAAAAATAAAAGAATAAGACTAGAAGTTTACACAGATATTTCTATAAAAAAATAAAAAGAAACACTGAAAATTTACACTGATACACACACACACACACACACATATATATATATATATAAAGCTGTCAAAAAAATAAATAAATAAAAGACTAAAGAAAATGTCCCTGTGCCTAACACTTTTAAGGTAAATAAAAGAAATCTGGAACATGAAAAAGATAAATAAATAAATAAAAATTTGCGGAACAATATGGTGTCCAAGTGATCTCACTGGTCAAAAATAACCCACCAGCAAAATCCACCTTCATACAGTAAAAATTTAATTCACCAAACATGCTAAGCTAATAAAGCAAAACAAAAAAAACAAAACAAAAAAACTAAACAAAAGAAAACGCAGGTAACACTTAAATATTTGTTTGTTAAACATCAAAATCTCATTAACTAATGAACTGCACTACAAACGGCGCTGTTCTCTAGCTAGCATTCGATGAATAAACACGTCAATGCTCATACTATCTAGCTAGCAAGGCAGTTAATTTCGCTAAATTTGTAGTAAAACAAGACCTTAGTTCAGTTAGCTTGGTTATAGTATTTTCACGCTATGGTAAAGCAAATAAGAAAATGGCTGCAAACTTTTAGAAATGCTAAATAAAGGAGTGAGATTCTATTGCATTCAGATGAAAAGCTAGCTAAGAAATGCAGATAATAACAAATGCAGATAATATTAGTCAGGCGAGCTAACGGCTACTGCTAACAGTATCACAGTAATATATTTATGTGTGAATATATACACAAACACACAAGCTTTCTTCCTGACAGGAAATTTTGTTCACTCCTCTGATTTCATTTAGTTTTTTCCCCTCAGTCTCTCACAGAAGGACAAAAAAAAGGGATTTAAATTTAGCAGTCCGCCACTCGAGCGCATTTCTGAGGTAATATTTTCAGCTGTGACACAAACCTACACATGTCCAAGTTTCTATTTTAGCTGGCGCTCGCGTTGCTCAGAACCTATTACAGGACATCGCCGGTCTCTACGGAGGGAATAAAAAAAAAATTCCATCACATCCTTCCGTCAGAAAATGGAATACAGAAACAAATCACAGCTGGAATTGAAAAGTCGTGGCTTCCTGTTCGGCGCTAATAAGTGCGCGGTGCGAGCGCTAAGCGCAGGCCGAGTGTCTTTACAGAACCATCGGCTCTGACATCTGCTTCCTTTTTCCATTTCTCTCTCTTTTTTTATTTCCTCTTTTCTTTTTTTTTCCCACCAGGATTGTGGCTGAAAAGAAAGAAACAAATGACTTACACTAGCTAAATCAAATGAGCTAGCTACTCAGGGCTATCGTTAGCTTGTCATTTGAACCTTGCTAATAGCAAATTTATAGGGATGTTAGCTTACTAGCAAGCAAATAATTTTATATTTAGATGACTCGAGCAGCTTATAGAGTGATTAGCTTCATTATAATAAAAGTTTTGTCACTGGAATATGCTAGCTTCACATAAATCACTTGCTTGCTAGCAATAACAGAAATGTTAGCAAGCTATGAATGTTTATAGCTTCCACACAGGGAAGTAATTTGAATATATTCCCTATTCGCTAATGGCTTATTATGGCAGACATTTTAACAAGATTTGAATTAGCTAAATTAAACGCTCTATAAATTAGCTGTAGCTAGTGTCACAGTGAGGGCATATAGTAAGACTGTTTGTTTTTCATTAGCTTGCAAGGATGTTAGCTAAAACACCTTGCTAATACACTTTGCAATTAAGTCACTCGTTAGTATTACAACAAAGCGAATATATTAGCTAAACCTGGATAGCTTTTTAAGACATTACAGCAAACGGAATATGTAAGCTAAGCCTCACAGTACATTCTAAACGTGGCGCTAGCTAGCTATATAGGGCTAGCATTACATCCAGGGATTAAACATGTTAAAGATAAATAGTCTGAAATCTTGCTAATCACTCTGTAACCTGTGCTATAACCTAGCTGGCTGTTTATGACAACAGGAAGTTAAACACAAACTAACCACTCTGTAAAGCGTGCAGTTAGCTAGATATTTCTAACTAGCATTACAACCCGAGGCTTTGGAGAAAGACTGTATGGATTTTTGAGGTAGGATGTTAGCTAACTAGCTAGCTACTTTTGAAAATGAGGTAAAAACAAGGCGTGAAGCAGATTAGCAAAACTACAATCGTACAGTGTGCATTCATGATAATGGTGTTGGTGTGTGCGGCTACGATGGCTTCACATAGCCCTGTGTGTGTGTGTGTGTGTGTGTGTGTGACAGACCCTGACGAGATTGATGTGTTTTCGGCTCATTTAGCCTCGGTTATTTATTTATTTTTTGCTGTGATTGCTTATTGACAGAAAGTCAAAGGAGGATTAAAAATGGCCACCGTTATGTTAAAAACGAATGTGCAGCGCAGCTCAAAGAGTCGTTTGTTTAACTCGGTGAAATGCTTAGAACTTTTTGTTTGGACTTTTAGCACAGTCGAATCCGGCGCTCGTTCTAACCCGTTATCGTTTCCATGGTAACCGACAGACGTGACGTTTAACAGAAATTCCAAAGCAACTATAAACGGATAAAAACAAAAAACATTTTAATTCCCACGCTGTTAAAGTAAAATAAGCAATTTTGTAATAAGCGAAGAATTGTGTGTTTGTGTGTGTGTAAATAACACCTGTCAGTCACAGTTTAAAAGGGGCGGCGCTAACAGAAGCGCCATGCCGGTTTCACTCCCTACACACTGCTCCTGAAGTTTGGTCTCGTGTATCAGTGGCTCCTGTTTGAGCCAAATAAAGCTGGCATTAGTGTTGGATAACTGGAGGAGTAAGAGACAGTTCTAGGTAGTGCACTCGCGACTTTCGGACCCTAAGTTTGTTTTCTTGCCTGCGGCCGATTCGATAAATGAACGGCGGCGAGTGTCTTTTTGAAATGGGTTTTGTATTGATTTTTGTAACGACCCTGTTAGACGACGTCATGCCCTCAGCGTGTCATTTCTCGACGGCTGAGGCCCCGAGCGGGTCATCGAGGTGATAACTGTCATTTGGCGAGACAGAAAAAGCAATCATAGCTTTTTCATTACGGCGTGTTTGGCCCCCTCTCGCTTTGACGTATTGCGGCCCGTGTGATTTAACTGCTCTCTTAAATTAAGTGCTGGAATATCAGGCTGTAGCTTTGGGGAGAATAAAGTCGACGTCCAGGGAATCGGAACGCTGCCGTAGGCTTGGAGCCGTGAACTCGCTCATCGATTTCTTAACTCCTGCGTCCTTTTAATGGCCTACAGAGGAGTTTGATTACGGTTTAGGACACAGCCAAAGTGTTTCTAACTCAGGAAAGGTCACAACACTTCACATTTCACTGGGACAGGAGTGTGTTAGAAGAGAGGAGTGTGTGGTGAAAGGGACAGGAGTGTATTGGTAAAGGGACAGTAGTGTGTGGTGAAAGGGACAGGAGTGTATTGGTAAAGGGACAGTAGTGTGTAGTTATAGGGACAGTAGTGTATTGTTATAGGAACAGTAGTGTATTGTTATAGGGACAGTAGTGTATTGTTATAGGAACAGTATTGTGTAGTTATAGGGACAGTAGTGTATTGTTATAGGGACAGTAGTGTATTGTTATAGGGACAGTAGTGTGTAGTTATAGGGACAGTAGTGTATTGTTATAGGGACAGTAGTGTATTGTTATAGGGACAGTAGTGTGTAGTTATAGGGACAGTAGTGTATTGTTATAGGGACAGCAGTGTATTGTTATAGGGACAGTAGTGTATTGTTATAGGGACAGTAGTGTGTAGTTATAGGGACAGTAGTGTATTGTTATAGGGACAGCAGTGTATTGTTATAGGGACAGTAGTGTATTGTTATAGGGACAGTAGTGTGTAGTTATAGGGACAGTAGTGTATTGTTATAGGGACAGTAGTGTATTGTTATAGGGACAGTAGTGTATAGTTATAGGGACAGTAGTGTAGTTATAGGGACAGTAGTGTATTGTTATAGGAACAGTAGTGTAGTTATAGGGACAGTAGTGTGTAGTTATAGGGACAGTAGTGTGTAGTTATAGGGACAGTAGTGTATTGTTATAGGGACAGTAGTGTAGTTATAGGAACAGTAGTGTGTAGTTATAGGGACAGTAGTGTGTAGTTATAGGGACAGTAGTGTATTGTTATAGGGACAGTAGTGTAGTTATAGGAACAGTAGTGTGTAGTTATAGGGACAGTAGTGTGTAGTTATAGGGACAGTAGTGTATTGTTATAGGGACAGTAGTGTAGTTATAGGAACAGTAGTGTATTGTTATAGGGACAGTAGTGTATTGTTATAGGGACAGTAGTGTGTAGTTATAGGAACAGTAGTGTATTGTTATAGGGACAGTAGTGTGTAGTTATAGGGACAGTAGTGTATTGTTATAGGGACAGTAGTGTGTAGTTATAGGGACAGTAGTGTGTAGTTATAGGAACAGTAGTGTATTGTTATAGGGACAGTAGTGTGTAGTTATAGGGACAGTAGTGTAGTTATAGGGACAGTAGTGTAGTTATAGGAACAGTAGTGTATTGTTATAGGGACAGTAGTGTATTGTTATAGGGACAGTAGTGTAGTTATAGGGACAGTAGTGTATTGTTATAGGAACAGTAGTGTGTAGTTATAGGGACAGTAGTGTATTGTTATAGGGACAGTAGTGTATTGGTAAAGGGACAGTAGTGTAGTTATAGGGACAGTAGTGTATTGTTATAGGGACAGTAGTGTGTAGTTATAGGGACAGTAGTGTGTAGTTATAGGGACAGTAGTGTATTGTTATAGGAACAGTAGTGTATTGTTGTAGGAACAGTAGTGTGTAGTTATAGGGACAGTAGTGTATTGTTATAGGGACAGTAGTGTATTGTTATAGGGACAGTAGTGTATTGTTATAAGAACAGTAGTGTGTAGTTATAGGGACAGTAGTGTGTAGTTATAGGGACAGTAGTGTATTGTTATAGGAACAGTAGTGTGTAGTTATAGGGACAGTAGTGTATTGTTTTAGGGACAGTAGTGTATTGTTATAGGGACAGTAGTGTGTAGTTATAGGGACAGTAGTGTATTGTTATAGGAACAGTAGTGTGTAGTTATAGGGACAGTAGTGTATTGTTTTAGGGACAGTAGTGTATTGTTATAGGGACAGTAGTGTGTAGTTATAGGGACAGTAGTGTACTGTTATAGGGACAGTAGTGTGTAGTTATAGGGACAGTAGTGTATTGTTATAGGGACAGTAGTGTAGTTATAGGGACAGTAGTGTATTGTTATAGGGACAGTAGTGTAGTTATAGGGACAGTAGTGTATTGTTATAGGGACAGTAGTGTATTGTTATAAGAACAGTAGTGTGTAGTTATAGGGACAGTAGTGTGTAGTTATAGGGACAGTAGTGTGTAGTTATAGGGACAGTAGTGTATTGTTATAGGAACAGTAGTGTGTAGATATAGGGACAGTAGTGTATTGGTAAAGGGACAGTAGTGTGTAGTTATAGGGACAGTAGTGTGTAGTTATAGGGACAGTAGTGTATTGTTATAGGGACAGTAGTGTATTGTTATAGGGACAGTAGTGTATTGTTATAGGGACAGTAGTGTAGTTATAGGGACAGTAGTGTATTGTTATAGGGACAGTAGTGTATTGTTATAGGGACAGTAGTGTATTGTTATAGGGACAGTAGTGTGTAGTTATAGGGACAGTAGTGTATTGTTATAGGGACAGTAGTGTAGTTATAGGGACAGTAGTGTATTGTTATAGGGACAGTAGTGTATTGTTATAGGGACAGTAGTGTATTGTTATAAGAACAGTAGTGTGTAGTTATAGGGACAGTAGTGTGTAGTTATAGGGACAGTAGTGTATTGTTATAGGGACAGTAGTGTGTAGTTATAGGGACAGTAGTGTGTAGTTATAGGGACAGTAGTGTATTGTTATAGGAACAGTAGTGTGTAGATATAGGGACAGTAGTGTATTGGTAAAGGGACAGTAGTGTGTAGTTATAGGGACAGTAGTGTGTAGTTATAGGGACAGTAGTGTGTAGTTATAGGGACAGTAGTGTATTGTTATAGGGACAGTAGTTTGTAGTTATAGGGACAGTAGTGTATTGTTTTAGGGACAGTAGTGTGTAGTTATAGGGACAGTAGTGTACTGTTATAGGGACAGTAGTGTAGTTATAGGGACAGTAGTGTATTGTTATAGGGACAGTAGTGTAGTTATAGGGACAGTAGTGTATTGTTATAGGGACAGTAGTGTATTGTTATAGGGACAGTAGTGTATTGTTATAGGGACAGTAGTGTGTAGTTATAGGGACAGTAGTGTATTGTTATAGGGACAGTAGTGTATTGTTATAGGGACAGTAGTGTGTAGTTATAGGGACAGTAGTGTATTGTTATAGGGACAGTAGTGTATTGTTATAGGGACAGTAGTGTGTAGTTATAGGGACAGTAGTGTATTGTTATAGGGACAGTAGTGTATTGTTATAGGGACAGTAGTGTAGTTATAGGGACAGTAGTGTATTGTTATAGGGACAGTAGTGTAGTTATAGGGACAGTAGTGTATTGTTATAGGGACAGTAGTGTAGTTATAGGAACAGTAGTGTGTAGTTATAGGAACAGTAGTGTGTAGTTATAGGGACAGTAGTGTGTAGTTATAGGGACAGTAGTGTATTGTTATAGGGACAGTAGTGTAGTTATAGGAACAGTAGTGTGTAGTTATAGGGACAGTAGTGTAGTTATAGGAACAGTAGTGTATTGTTATAGGGACAGTAGTGTAGTTATAGGAACAGTAGTGTATTGTTATAGGGACAGTACTGTATTGTTATAGGGACAGTAGTGTGTAGTTATAGGGACAGTAGTGTGTAGTTATAGGGACAGTAGTGTATAGTTATAGGGACAGTAGTGTATTGTTATAGGGACAGTAGTGTGTAGTTATAGGGACAGTAGTGTGTAGTTATAGGGACAGTAGTGTGTAGTTATAGGGACAGTAGTGTATTGTTATAGGGACAGTAGTGTGTAGTTATAGGGACAGTAGTGTATAGTTATAGGGACAGTAGTGTGTAGTTATAGGGACAGTAGTGTGTAGTTATAGGGACAGTAGTGTGTAGTTACAGGGACAGTAGTGTATTGTTATAGGGACAGTAGTGTGTAGTTATAGCGACAGTAGTGTGTAGTTATAGGGACAGTAGTGTATTGTTATAGGGACAGTACTGTATTGTTATAGGGACAGTAGTGTGTAGTTATAGGGACAGTAGTGTGTAGTTATAGGGACAGTAGTGTATTGTTATAGGGACAGTAGTGTATTGTTATAGGGACAGTAGTGTATTGTTATAGGAACAGTAGTGTGTAGTTATAGGAACAGTAGTGTGTAGTCATAGGGACAGTAGTGTATTGTTATAGGGACAGTAGTGTATTGTTATAGGGACAGTAGTGTGTAGTTATAGGGACAGTAGTGTGTAGTTATAGGGACAGTAGTGTATTTTTATAGGGACAGTAGTGTAGTTATAGGAACAGTAGTGTATTGTTATAGGGACAGTAGTGTAGTTATAGGAACAGTAGTGTATTGTTATAGGGACAGTACTGTATTGTTATAGGGACAGTAGTGTATTGTTATAGGGACAGTAGTGTGTAGTTATAGGGACAGTAGTGTGTAGTTATAGGGACAGTAGTGTATAGTTATAGGGACAGTAGTGTAGTTATAGGGACAGTAGTGTATTGTTATAGGGACAGTAGTGTATTGTTATAGGGACAGTAGTGTGTAGTTATAGGGACAGTAGTGTGTAGTTATAGGGACAGTAGTGTGTAGTTATAGGGACAGTAGTGTATAGTTATAGGGACAGTAGTGTAGTTATAGGGACAGTAGTGTATTGTTATAGGGACAGTAGTGTATTGTTATAGGGACAGTAGTGTGTAGTTATAGGGACAGTAGTGTATAGTTATAGGGACAGTAGTGTGTAGTTACAGGGACAGTAGTGTGTAGTTATAGGGACAGTAGTGTGTAGTTATAGGGACAGTAGTGTGTAGTTACAGGGACAGTAGTGTATTGTTATAGGGACAGTAGTGTGTAGTTATAGGGACAGTAGTGTGTAGTTATAGGGACAGTAGTGTATTGTTATAGGGACAGTACTGTATTGTTATAGGGACAGTAGTGTGTAGTTATAGGGACAGTAGTGTGTAGTTATAGGGACAGTAGTGTAGTTATAGGGACAGTAGTGTATTGTTATAGGGACAGTAGTGTATTGTTATAGGGACAGTAGTGTGTAGTTATAGGGACAGTAGTGTATAGTTATAGGGACAGTAGTGTGTAGTTATAGGGACAGTAGTGTGTAGTTATAGGGACAGTAGTGTGTAGTTATAGGGACAGTAGTGTGTAGTTACAGGGACAGTAGTGTATTGTTATAGGGACAGTAGTGTGTAGTTATAGGGACAGTAGTGTGTAGTTATAGGGACAGTAGTGTATTGTTATAGGGACAGTACTGTATTGTTATAGGGACAGTAGTGTGTAGTTATAGGGACAGTAGTGTGTAGTTATAGGGACAGTAGTGTATTGTTATAGGGACAGTAGTGTATTGTTATAGGGACAGTAGTGTATTGTTATAGGAACAGTAGTGTGTAGTTATAGGAACAGTAGTGTGTAGTCATAGGGACAGTAGTGTATTGTTATAGGGACAGTAGTGTATTGTTATAGGGACAGTAGTGTGTAGTTATAGGGACAGTAGTGTGTAGTTATAGGGACAGTAGTGTATTTTTATAGGGACAGTAGTGTGTAGTTATAGGGACAGTAGTGTGTAGTTATAGGGACAGTAGTGTATTGTTATAGGGACAGTAGTGTGTAGTTATAGGGACAGTAGTGTGTAGTTATAGGGACAGTAGTGTATTTTTATAGGGACAGTAGTGTGTAGTTATAGGGACAGTAGTGTATTGTTATAGGGACAGTAGTGTATTGTTATAGGGACAGTAGTGTGTAGTTATAGGGACAGTAGTGTGTAGTTATAGGGACAGTAGTGTATTTTTATAGGGACAGTAGTGTGTAGTTATAGGGACAGTAGTGTGTAGTTATAGGGACAGTAGTGTATTGTTATAGGGACAGTAGTGTATTGTTATAGGGACAGTAGTGTGTAGTTATAGGAACAGTAGTGTGTAGTCATAGGGACAGTAGTGTATTGTTATAGGGACAGTAGTGTATTGTTATAGGGACAGTAGTGTGTAGTTATAGGGACAGTAGTGTGTAGTTATAGGGACAGTAGTGTATTTTTATAGGGACAGTAGTGTAGTTATAGGAACAGTAGTGTATTGTTATAGGGACAGTAGTGTAGTTATAGGAACAGTAGTGTATTGTTATAGGGACAGTACTGTATTGTTATAGGGACAGTAGTGTATTGTTATAGGGACAGTAGTGTGTAGTTATAGGGACAGTAGTGTGTAGTTATAGGGACAGTAGTGTATAGTTATAGGGACAGTAGTGTAGTTATAGGGACAGTAGTGTATTGTTATAGGGACAGTAGTGTATTGTTATAGGGACAGTAGTGTGTAGTTATAGGGACAGTAGTGTGTAGTTATAGGGACAGTAGTGTGTAGTTATAGGGACAGTAGTGTATAGTTATAGGGACAGTAGTGTAGTTATAGGGACAGTAGTGTATTGTTATAGGGACAGTAGTGTATTGTTATAGGGACAGTAGTGTGTAGTTATAGGGACAGTAGTGTATAGTTATAGGGACAGTAGTGTGTAGTTACAGGGACAGTAGTGTGTAGTTATAGGGACAGTAGTGTGTAGTTATAGGGACAGTAGTGTGTAGTTACAGGGACAGTAGTGTATTGTTATAGGGACAGTAGTGTGTAGTTATAGGGACAGTAGTGTGTAGTTATAGGGACAGTAGTGTATTGTTATAGGGACAGTACTGTATTGTTATAGGGACAGTAGTGTGTAGTTATAGGGACAGTAGTGTGTAGTTATAGGGACAGTAGTGTAGTTATAGGGACAGTAGTGTATTGTTATAGGGACAGTAGTGTATTGTTATAGGGACAGTAGTGTGTAGTTATAGGGACAGTAGTGTATAGTTATAGGGACAGTAGTGTGTAGTTATAGGGACAGTAGTGTGTAGTTATAGGGACAGTAGTGTGTAGTTATAGGGACAGTAGTGTGTAGTTACAGGGACAGTAGTGTATTGTTATAGGGACAGTAGTGTGTAGTTATAGGGACAGTAGTGTGTAGTTATAGGGACAGTAGTGTATTGTTATAGGGACAGTACTGTATTGTTATAGGGACAGTAGTGTGTAGTTATAGGGACAGTAGTGTGTAGTTATAGGGACAGTAGTGTATTGTTATAGGGACAGTAGTGTATTGTTATAGGGACAGTAGTGTATTGTTATAGGAACAGTAGTGTGTAGTTATAGGAACAGTAGTGTGTAGTCATAGGGACAGTAGTGTATTGTTATAGGGACAGTAGTGTATTGTTATAGGGACAGTAGTGTGTAGTTATAGGGACAGTAGTGTGTAGTTATAGGGACAGTAGTGTATTTTTATAGGGACAGTAGTGTGTAGTTATAGGGACAGTAGTGTGTAGTTATAGGGACAGTAGTGTATTTTTATAGGGACAGTAGTGTGTAGTTATAGGGACAGTAGTGTGTAGTTATAGGGACAGTAGTTTATTGTTATAGGGACAGTAGTGTATTGTTATAGGGACAGTAGTGTGTAGTTATAGGGACAGTAGTGTATTGTTATAGGGACAGTAGTGTATTGTTATAGGGACAGTAGTGTGTAGTTATAGGGACAGTAGTGTAGTTATAGGGACAGTAGTGTATTGTTATAGGGACAGTAGTTTATTGTTATAGGGACAGTAGTGTATTGTTATAGGGACAGTAGTGTATTGTTATAGGGACAGTAGTGTAGTTATAGGGACAGTAGTTTATTGTTATAGGGACAGTAGTGTATTGTTATAGGGACAGTAGTGTATTGTTATAGGGACAGTAGTGTATTGTTATAGGGACAGTAGTGTATGGGGACAGCATATGAATGACAATTTAGTATCAGCTGCTCAAAGTGACCTGGGTTATTCTCAGTAAAAGCATCTTCTCCATCAACACCTCCGCTACCCCGACATCTCCTGTACACCTTCCAGGATCACACAGACATGGACACACACACGGACAGACACACTCTCTGACGGACACATTCTGTGGTCTCCGAAGGTGTTAGCGCCCTTTTATCAGCATGAGGGTTTCATGGATGGCTGCCCTAATTGAGAATAATGAGGGTCACATTGAGCATATGGTTACTGTTGTGTGTGTGTGTGTGTGTGTGTGTGTGTGTGTGTGTGTCTCCAAAAAGTTCTTTGGCCAGACTGAGAGTAAGACAAGAACATATAGACATACAATACAAAGGATGGCATGAGAGACGTCTTAATCTGAGATGATTAACAAATTGAACATTTTAACTTAATGATAAAATAATTATTGTTAGCAATTAGCAATATCACATTCTAGGCTAATCTAGCAGTGAGGGAGGAGAGTAGAGTCATAGGGGACAGTAGAATGTAAGGGAAAGAAGAGTCAGTGGGAGAGTAGAGTGTAAGGGGCAGTAAAATTGTAGGGGACAGTAGAATGTAATGGACAGTGAAGTTGTAGGGAACAGTAGAGTGTAAGGGACAGTAGAATGTAAGGGACAGTAGAGTTGTAGGGGACAGTTGAATGTAATGGACAGTAAAGTTGTAGGGAACAGTAGAGTGTAAAGGACAGTAGAATGTAAGGGACAGTAGAGTTGTGGGGGACAGTAGAGTGTAAAGGACAGTAAAGTGTAAGGGACAGTAGAATGTAGGGGACAGTAGAGTGTAAGAGACAGTAGAATGTAAAGGACAGTAGAGTTGTAGGGGACAGTAGAGTGTAAATGATAGTAGTTACTTTTGCAAAGCCGTTGTTTCCTCTTTTGTCATTGGATGAGGGATGAGTGAACGAGTGCCAGTGAAGTGTCCTTCCCTCAGCTGTGCCCACTGAACCGTACCTCGGCTCTGATTACACTTGGCAGTCTTAAAAAAAGGGGGATGAGAGACGAAGTGACCGGGTGTCAGGACACGTTAGAGGAGACGGCGCGAAGCTCAGACTGAGAGACTTAATGTCCAGAGTTTATACTTTTCCACAACCGCCATGGCATCTGCTCCAACCCCATATAAATTTCACCTGTCTCTGTCTCTCTCTCTCTCTTTCAGGTATTTCAAATATTAAACGTGGATAAACAAATAATGGTATTTGTCTTAAAAAAAATCTATTTTTAAATGATTTATTAAAAACACCTTTCACTCTGCAAAGTTCTGTTAACTGAAAATGTGATTTATTCAAACTTTTTAAAAAATTAAAAGCTCAAAGCATTTAACAGCATTTAAAAACATATTAAAAACAATTTGATGAATTTTATTTGATAAAAATATTTGAAGAAGTTTCTAAAATATATATTTTAATACATTAAATATTTGTAAATAATTAATTTCTTAAAGATAAACCTTTTTTCAAATAAATACAAAATAAATTAAATCCAATATTAATTAAATTAAGCTTTGACTTAAAAATAATTAAAAACATATTTAAAACAATTTTATGATTTTTTTTCTCAAAAATATTTTTTTGTAAATAAAATGATTGCTTAATTTTTGTATTTTTCTTTAAATAAATGAAAGATATAATAAAATAAAAAATTAGCAGATGATAAAAATGACATCTGTGGAAGCTTCTGATTTTCTTTAAATATAACATTAAAATTGTACATTGTTATTAAAATAATAAATAAATAAAATACTAATAAAAATAATGATATATGTTTAATATAATATCAGATAGTGATGCCCCTAAACGGGATATTTAACCATGAAGGCGGAGTTTAGCAGTCATTATTACTGTAATAACAATTAAGAGCTATTTATTTTTCTCTCAAACACGGGCAGAAAATGAGCTAATGGAAGCTCTTTCCCGTTAAAGCGGCGGTATTTAGGCGAGCGCTGACGTTGTTAAAGAGAGATAACGGGCCGTTTGGACTCGGGGAGACGTCAGCAGCTGCCGGGGAGGATTTACATTACAGCAAACTCTATTTACCTAATGGACAATTCAATTAGGGAGCCTCGGCAGACGGACTTATTTCCCAGGGGTCTGTGCAGCGAGGGCCGAGCTGCAGATTTATTTCTCGCAGGCTCGGGGTCGCTGTTCACCGTGGCTGAAAACGTGTCATAACATTTTAAATTCTTACTAAGTCATATTTTTTAATCTTTGGGACATTTTCATTTTTTTTTGTGGTTTATTTATTTATTTATTTTTAGAAATCTGAATTCTGAATTTCTAGAAGGTTTGAGATGTTATCTCCTGAGTGTGGTTGAGTTGTGGGTCAGAAGGTTTCTCAAAGAGTGTTTATTACGCTCTTATTCATTCTTATTTCTATAGCAACCATTTTTGTGGCTTTTTTCGTAACCAAAAAGTCACTGTGTATGTTTTTTGTTTGTTTGTTTTTGTTTTAATAACTAACTTGTTTCACAGATGCTCTGTATGAACGCTAAAATTAAAAGTAAAAGTTTGTTTTAAAAAATTATGAAAGTGTTTTATTCCTCTTACAAATCACCCTGGAGTTTAGGAGCCTGTGTTTAGTCAGCATTTTCTCATCTTAATCCCTCTTTTGCCTTATATGGTGTTTTGTAGGCGTGGCTTAATGTAAATCAGATCAGATTAACATCGACGGAACATCAGGTATCCAGTGTGGTTATAGTCATGTAAAGACGTAACGATGGGTTTTACGACAATTTTGCATTTTTTCCATCAAGGCTGTAACGTTAAGTTTTACGACAACTTAGCGTTTTTTTTTTTTGTTCAACATTATAACGCTATAAAGTTAAGTTTTATGACTATTTTTAAGATTGTAAAGCTGTAAAGTTAAGTTTTACGACAATTTAGCGGGTTTTTTTCCATGATTGTAAAACTTTAACATTAAATTTTCAGACAATTTTGCGTTTCTTTGTTCAAGATTTTAAAGCTGTAACGTTAAGTTAATTTACGTTAATTTAGTGTTTTTTTATTCCACATTGTAAAGTAGTAACATTAAGTTTTACAACAATTTTGCATTTTTTGTTCAAGATGGTAAAGTTGTAATGTTAGGTTTTATGACAATTTTGTGTTTTTCAGTCAAAATGCTAAAGCTGTAATGTGTGGAAGCTTCTGATTTTCTTTAAATATAACATTAAAATTGTACATTGTTATTAAAATAATAAATAAATAAAATACTAATAAAAATAATGATATATGTTTGATATAATATCAGATAGTGATGCCCCTAAACAGGATATTTAACCATGAAGGCGGAGTTTAGCAGTCATTATTACTGTAATAACAATTAAGAGCTATTTATTTTTCTCTCAAACACGGGCAGAAAATGAGCTAATGGAAGCTCTTTCCCGTTAAAGCGGCGGTATTTAGGCGAGCACTAGGTTACGTTAGGTTTTATGACAATTTTGTGTTTTTCAGTCAAAATGCTAAAGCTGTAATGTTAAGTTTGAGGGGAATTTAGCATTTTTTGTTCAAGATTCTAAAAGCTGTAATGTTAAGTTTTATGACAATTTTGTGTTTCTTTTTTGTTCAACATTATAAAGCTATAACGTTAAGTTCTCTGATTATTTTGCATTTTTTTTAAGATTGTAAAGCTGTATTTTTAAGTTTTACGACAAGTTTTGCGTTTTTTCTGTTCACGATTGTAAAACTGTAACGTTAGATATTACAATTTTATATTTTTACATTCAGGATTATAAAGCTTTACTGTTAAGTTTTATGACAATTTTGTGTTTTTCATTTAAGATTGTAAAGCTGTAACGTTAATTTTTACAATTTTGTATTTTTTCATTCAGGATTATAAAGTTGTAACGTTAAGTTTTACAACAATTTTGTGCTTTTTCGTTATAGATGGTAAAGCTGTAACATTAAGTTTTACGACAATTTTGTGTTTTTCGTTAAAGATGGTAAAGCTGTAACATTAAGTTTTACAACAATATTTGAATAAACGTCTGTGAAACAAGTCAGTTCCAGTTGTTGCTTACTTTGAGCCTGATCAGCGATCTATTAAAATTTTAATTTAAATTTTTGATTTTTAAACAAAGTCTAGAAGCCATTATTCCGAGGTCTATCCGTCATGACCAGCGTGTACGCTACACTGAAAGATGAACATCGTGAGCGCAGAAGTGTCCGAATGCTCTGTTTACGGTGTTAACGTGTCCCTCACTACACCTGTTCTGTCCCTGAAATCCGATCTGGCTGGAGCTTTCCGCTGACGTTTGATACGATATCCGTATAAAAATCACGTCACAGCTCAGGAATTTGTGCGAAAAAAGATTTACGTATTCGATTACGAAGTGTGTGTGTTTGGGAAAGCAGAGAAAATCCAAAGCAGATGATAAGATGAGACACTGAAGAGAGGTGAAGGTTGACTAAACTGAATCTGAAGAAAATTTATTCATAAAAATTGTTCGTAGGAAAAAGAACGGAAATTTGTGAAAATCCAATCCTAAAAATGAGATTTTATGTAAAATTTAAATAGAACAAGATTCCAAAGCGAATAAAAATCAGAAGAGACTAGCTGTTCATGCAAGACAAAAGTAATGGCACCCTATTCAACACTCACTGTGTTTAGGAGAGACTCTTTCACCATTCAGCTGCTATTTTTCATATTAATCTCTGTCTCTTACCTTATATGGTGTTTTGTAGGCGTGGCTAAATGGAAATCAGGTTAAAAGAGGATAAAAAGAAAGGAAGAGAGTTAAGGAAGAGAAAAGAAGATCAAAGATGAGATGAGAGAAATGAGTAGGAAGGAAAAAAAAGGAAAGGAAACGATAAGGTGAAAGGAAGCAA
>NC_080710.1:3068279-3085779 GCF_019097595.1 Hemibagrus wyckioides | reverse complement strand
ACACTGCACACTATACATACACACTATACACACATCATACACACTGCACACTATACACACACACTACATAAACACACTCACTATACACACACACTACACACACACAATATACACACTGCACACACATGATACACACACACTACACACACACATTATACACACTGCACACACACGATACACACACACTACACGCATACTGTACACACATCATACACACTACACACACACACTATACACACTGCACACACACACACACTATACACACTGCACGCTATACACACACACACTATACACACACATCCTACACACTGCACACACACTATACACACACATCCTACACACTGCACACACACTATACACACTACACACTATACACAGTGCACACACACTACCCACACACTATACACACTGCGCACTATACACACACATCATACACACTGCACACACACTATACACAGTGCACACACACTACCCACACACTATACATACTGCGCACTATACACACACATCATACACACTGCACACACACTATACACAGTGCACACACACTACCCACACACTATACACACTGCGCACTATACACACACAATATACACACTACACACACACTACCCACTGCACACTATACACAAACACTACACACTACAGACACACTATACACACACTATACACAAACACTATACACACTGCACACTATACACAGACACTACACACTACAGACACACTATACACACACTATACACAAACACTATACACACTGCACACTATACACAAACACTACACACTACAGACACACTATACACACACTATACACAAACACTATACACACTGCACACTATACACAAACACTACACACTACAGACACACTATACACACACTATACACAAACACTATACACACTGCACACTATACACACACTATACACGCTATACGTGTGTGTGGCCCATCCCCCGAGGCCTTGTTTATCATTGACTGTATGATAGTGTACGACATTCCGAATTTTAAAAAAATTGTTAAATATGAAGATCAGGACGGATCGTTTCAGCTGGATATTTCTCATTGAGCCCTAGCGTAGATTCAGAGGCGACGTTTCGGGGGAAAAAAAGTGAGCAAGCGAAATTCCAGAGGCGTCTCTTTCTCCCCGACGTCGCTCGGCCGCGGCGTTATCGTGACTGATGGTGGAAATTCCACTCGGAGATAAGTGAAGGAGCTTAGCATAATCCAGAGCCGCTCCAGTTAAAGAAGTGGACTCTCTCTCTCTCTCTCTCTCTTTTGATTTCTATGTGTATATTATTTCTTGCTCGTCTGGTTACCTTGCCATTAGCGTCAGCCGTTGTAATTTCCCAGCCAGGGTTCTCAGATTGATGAGGAATCTTTACGATCCCGGGCCAAGAATAATGAGCCGCTTAACCAGACGCTTCTGTCATATTACGGCCGGCTTGTTTGTTTATCCAGGACGGGATCTATATTTCAGGTCTTTTTTTTTTAAAGAAATATAATTCAATTACCCTAAAAGCCCCATGCCAATTACAACAAAGGCTGGCTCGGAATAAATATGGATATAACGCTGTAATTTATTGCCTTAAACACGGGGACGAACCTGCTCCCCTTGACACCATTGATTATTAATTGGTGCTCTGGCCTCCAGGGCCAATTAAAGAAGGCCATTTCGGAGCGTCCTGTACGAGTTAATGTGCATTCGTCAAAAGGTTTTACCTCCACCGCAACAGGGGCGGCGCTGGGGTGAGGGGGAGGGGAGGATCGAATAAATATTCCCTGACATAATATATGCCACATATTTGAGCATTGGCATTCCGCTATTGAAAACAGTTTATGATTTCTAAATGGATAGGTCACTCTGCCGGAGCGTAGCATAGCGACGTCGAGGGTCAATTCCTTTAAGTAAAGCCAAACACATCTGTGTTACTTCATCATTTGCATGACGTCCATACCTTAATGAATCTCTACTTTCTTTCTCAATTTATTAATGGACCAAAAAAAAGAACACCAAACAAAAAAAACCTCCCGCGCTAGCCGACGCTCGCTAAATATGCATTGATTTATTTCAGCCTCTCATAATGTAGTCTGAGAGGGAAGAAAAAAAAATAAACAAGACGTCGCTCGCTCTCTGAAGTAATTCATTACAAACCAGGCCCTTAGCTATAAGTCACGAAGCGTCAGGTGGAGCTTACCGGAAAATACGGCTCGAGAAACGTAACGGTAAACGTGTCAGATAAAAAAAAAGTGTTATCATAATATTCATGTGACATTAATGTGTAAATACCATTAAAACAATTATCATTAAAAAATCTAAAGATGACAGAATTTAGCGTAAACAAAAAAAACGTTCAAATGTGTTCCATATAAAGAAATTACGTGAATTTAGTAGTTTTTAGTACTAGTAATTTTAGTAACTTTTTATATGACTAGATATATCAAAATATCATTAAAAACAGCTATTTGAAAAAGGAAATACAAAAGTAAAAATAAAAAAGGTGAAATTGTTTCATTTCTTTGAATTCTGATAGTCAGGTTAAAAACATTTTTTATTTGTAAAACTAAAATTTTATAATCAGTATCAGATGAAATGTACTGTATAGATATCAGGGAAAGTTTATATTACACCAGTGTAAGCTTATGGGTTTGTTTTTGCAGAGTTTACAGTCAATGTGTCAAGCAAATGTTTCGAAAAAGCATGAAGTATGAGTAAAATTCTAGTTATAGTATAAAAAAACAAACAAAAACAACTTAAAAAATGTACACTAAGTTTGAAATTTTATTTAAAAAATTAATTTAAGTTTCTAATAAATAATATAGAAGTAGATTTTAAGTGTAGAAATGATGAAGCAAAGTTTATAGTAAAAAATAATCTAAACAAAAAAAACTCAAGGTTAAAATTATTTTGGTTGTTAAATTGTTAAAAGTTAATAGAATCTGTGTATACATGTTCAAATAAAACATACAAGAATGCAATTTAAGGACAACGTGTCAAGTTTACAATTAAACAAAACAGTGTAGACTTTTTATTTTTTAGCATAAATAAAATTGTCAAGTTTATCATTAAAATAAATACAGATTGCAATACAGATGCAAATTCTTGCCAGGAATGTGTCAAGAATTGTCGAATTTGTATCTTGCTATAAATATGTGGAATTTTTTGGCATAGAAATTTACTAAATGTTTGTTAAACAAAATTTATAATAAAAATATAGTCAATTATGTATTTGTCATAAATTTGTCTAGTAAATTTTTCAAATTTTTAAGTCAACTTTGTTGTAAATAAACAATAGAGTGAATTTTACTGCAAATACCATGTACATATTTACTGTAAAAGTAAAAATGTGTCACTAAAACTGATTACTTATGTAAATAAATAAAGTAATTACACGTCCCCTGCATTTTGAAAACATTCGTTAAATAATACACTGTAGTTTATAGAGACACTACAGAGCCTGAGAGAGATATTTTACAGAGAAATTACTTCAGAATTAACAGCATTAAGTGTGTGTGTGAGCGACATCTCCTCAGAGACATGCACCCCTCCCCCGATAATCCCTCCTGTAGCGCTTAGCGAAGCTCGTTCACAGCATATTAAAGCAAGCAGCACGTGGCGCTTTATTAGTGTGCTAACGGCTAACAGCTTCCTGCACAGCGGCGTAAAAAGGCTTCGGGAACTAGGGGGAAAAAAAACTCTCCCCACTTAACTCCTATAAACAGGCCACGTTCCCTGGCTTCCTCCCTCAGAGAGTCGACTCTAAAACGGCTGATTTATTCTTTACGAGGCGACGCTAACAGAAACACGCTTAATGGCTGCTTTTATGCGCCGAGTGAGGGTGTGTTAGCGGTCACGGGCGGCACCCGAGAAGAAAGAAAAACAGACAAGAGGGAGAAAACAGATGGAGGAAAGTACACTAGATAGAGTGGGCTTTATTTCTGCTTTTAGCCGTTAGCTTCGTGATGTTGTCTACTGGTGTCCATCAGGGTGGAGTTCCCTCTACATGTACACTACCTAGGGTATGAACCTTAATAATCACACTCATTCACCCTATGTAATGCACTACACGTTCGTTCAGGAGCCTTTTAGGATTCAGCTCCCTATTCCTTCTATAAGTGCACTACATTCATACAGAGAAGCCTAAAGGTCCCTCGACAGACGTATAGCGAGGGTATAGGAAGCATTATTACACATATCTAGGGAATATGGACCCTTTACGGATGTTTAGTGCACTACAGAGGGTATAGGAAGCATTACTACACATATCTAGGGAATATGGACCCTTTACGGATGTTTAGTGCACTACAGAGGGTATAGGAAGCATTATTACACATATCTAGGGAATATGGACCCTTTACGGATGTTTAGTGCACTACAGAGGGTATAGGAAGCATTACTACACATATCTAGGGAATATGGACCCTTTACGGATGTTTAGTGCACTACAGAGGGTATAGGAAGCATTACTACACATATCTAGGGAATATGGACCCTTTACGGATGTTTAGTGCACTACAGAGGGTATAGGAAGCATTATTACACATATCTAGGGAATATGGACCCTTTACGGATGTTTAGTGCACTACAGAGGGTATAGGAAGCATTATTACACATATCTAGGGAATATGGACCCTTTATGGATGTTTAGTGCACTACAGAGGGTATGAAACAATGACTCTAGTGCCCTGTATGTCCACTAGGGAACCATTTAGGGACTCAGGTCTCTTTTACGTATATTAGCGCAATACCTAGAGTGTACACTAATGTCTCATTCACCCAATGTAGTGCGCTACAAAGTCTTTTAGGTCAATGCTCATGCCCTATGTTGGGTATAAAATAATGGCTCACACACACATAACAGAAAAAAAACAGAGTACCCAAGCTATTTTTAGGTGCACTAGATTTAAGGCATTTAGGCAAAAATATTTAGTGAACAGGAATGTTCTAAATGAAAACCCTTGACAGATATATAGTGCACTACATAGGCTATAAAATACTGATTTAATAATAATAATAATAATGATGATGTAGTGCACTATGTAGTTGTGAAGTGAACTTCTTAGTGCACCACATATAGGGTACAGGAAATGTGTATGTTATACCCTACGTAGTGCACTATTTGTCTGTGAAGCGGACTTCTTAATGCACTACATATAGGGTACAGGAAATGTGGAAGGGTGCACTAAAAAAGTACACAGACAATGCACATAAAATGCACATTTACTGTACACTTAATGTAGTGCACTAAAAAAATCTACAGACAGTGTATAGGAAATGTGCATTTTATACTCTATGTAGTGCACTATGTGGTTGTGAAGTGGACTTGTTAGTGCACTACATATACAGGAAATGTGCATGTTATATTCTATCTAGTGCACTATATGTCTGTGAAGGGGTCATTTAAGATCCCTTATATAAGTGCACTATGTAGGGTATAAACAAAGATTTCCCATACCTCATGTAGTGCACTATATGTCCAGTAATGAGATATTTGGGATTGGGCCCCATGCCCCCTGTAATGTATATATTTCTATAAATAATTTTGATCATATTTCTGAAGTGCTAGATGAAGTGTTTAAGAGTCTTCTCCGCTGAGCTCCAGCAGAGTTTGGCCAGGTCAGCGTTCTGGCTCTTGCATAAATTTGCATGGTGACATTCATCAGACTCGAGCTCATGACCTCAAAGGCAGCGGAACAGAAGTATAAGAAGCCGTGAGATCGATAAAGGGATTAAAAGAGGATGCGGGGGGATTGATCAGCGTGAAACAATTAGAAATGATTTTTATTGAAAATGCATTTCCATCTCATTAGAGCAGAGCCGCGGGTTTAACCCAGGAGGTTTCAGAGCTCTGGCCCTCGAACCGCCGATTTACCGCCGCTCACTTTCATTCCCTTTAATTCATCACCGCTCTGATAAAATAAAGTCAAAGCTGCCGACCAATCAGAAAGCAGAAACCGCATGGTGGAAGTATGAGGTCACATTAAAAGTCATCATTTTAATTACAACAAGAAATGAGTTTCCTGCTCTGGGTTTCTCCAGCTCTCACTTATTTTTGTGACTTACGAAGTAAATAATTAATTTATTATTGATTGATTTATTCACTTAGTCATTTTGTTTTTAGGTCTTTTATGTTTATCTATTTTGTCTACAGCTTTTTGTTTATACTTTATTTGGTTTGCGTTTACATTTTGTTTGTTTTTTCTGAATTTTGTTGTTACATATATATATTTTTTGTTTACTTATAAATTTGATGAATTTTTTGCTGTTCCTTGTTTCATTCTTTGGTTATATACTTTTTTTTGTTGTTTACAGATTTGTTTTACTTTAGTTTTTTTTTTATTTAGTTTTTTTTTTACAGGATTTAGTTTACATTTATTATTTACAGATTTTTTAAAAAAATTTTATAGTAGTTTTGTCTGCAGGTTTTTTGTTTAGCTATTTATCTTATCAGTTCTTTTTATTTATGGCTTAATTTTGTTTACAGTTTTGTTTTGCTTCAGTTTTTTATTTACAGGCTTCAGTTTACATTTATTTTTCACAGATTTTCTTCTTTAATTAAACTGTAATTTTGTCAGTTTGTTTAGCTTTTCTATCAGTTCTTTTCATTCATGGCTTTATTTTGTTTACAGTTTTATTTTGCTTTAATTTCTTTCATTTTTTAAGAGGTTTTAGTTTTAGGTTTTAGTTTACATTTATTATTTTCTTCTTTAATTTCATAGTAGTTTTGTCTGCAGGATTTTTGTTTAGCAGTTATTTTTCATTTATGGCTTTATTTTGTTTAAAGTTTTTCTTTCTTTCTCTCCACACATTGTAAAGAAGAGCAGTGCTAACTGGTTACTGATTCCAACTTTGAGCTCAAACCCCAGGGCGCTGAGTTTAATCCTTTTACCCAACCGACGCTCACATGATTAGAGAAAACGTGTGATAAATATGTTCATCTTCAATCCTAAAATGACACAAACAACAAAATCGGAACATGAAAGTGTGTATGAAGTGTATATGTAGTACACACACACACACACACACACAGACCTTCTCCCTCGAATCATTAGCAATGTGTCCTTATTAGTCACATTTTCATTTCAGTCCATAGATCAACATTTCTCTCTCTCTTTTTTAACTCGTCCACCAGGGTATTTCTTCAAGAGTATATATACATTTTCTTCTTCTCTACACTCCTTTAAAAAATTCCAGACGGCTGTTAATCACTCGTCTGTAATTACCGTCTTTCTTTCATCTGCGTCTGACTGATGTGTCAAATGAAGTCCCGAGTCATTTACCAGATATTTATTTCTTTTTAAAGAAAAGGGACAAACATGCACTAATAAGGCATGAGGTTTTCTCCGAGTAAACACACGCCTGGCGTTTCACGCCTCTGGGACGTTCGTCTGTCGTGTTCCTACATCTCCGTCTCTCGGTACGCGCCCATGTTTCATTTGCAGCTAATTTACTTCCTGTATTTTTACTGTTTGATTAACTAATTTACATCTTGTGCCTTTTTTAAAATCATAACATCCTAACGCTAGCAGTGTGTTTACCATCCTGACGTTCTGTCCTGCAGCATTGTTTAGGTGCAGGACACAGGAGTGAGTTCTGTTTATTTCTGTGTTTATTTTACTTCAAAACACATGAACTCTAACATAAATGTAGATTAATTCCCAATCTGGCAACCAAAGGACTCAGTGCACATAAAACAAATCCATATACGGTAGGCAAATGTACAATCTGGCAACCCTCTCCATTCCCCACTCTAATAACATCTTAATGAACCTGGCAACCGATGTCAAGACTCATCACCACAGGAGCCCACACAAATACTACAATCATCACAACCACTGACCAACTAGCCCATAATGGCAACCTGTTCAACACCCAACAACACCATAAAATCATGCTTTGAACATGATGTAAATTATACAATCTGGCAACCCTGTTAATGCAAAACCCTATAAAAGAATACTTCCCACTAATAACGTCCTAATGAGTATAAAATGTGTCATTAGTAAAAAGCTAGCAATGCTAAATAAAGCACAATGTAAGTGATGAACATTAAATACCAAAATATTCCACTCTAATAATTTTGAAACCACATCAAATGTTTTGCAAGTTAAGAAAATCAAAAAAGGCTAACAAGCAGTAATAAAAAAGCACAATCTGGCAACCAGAGCATCCTATGCTAACGGCTTCTTAAGCAGTCCAGTACAGAAGCCCTGTCAATACCCAGCAACACCATAAAAATGTACTTAGAACATGTCTAAATGTGCTATAAATCTGGATAAAGCTATAACTTTGGCAACTCTGTCACTACCTAGTGACACAACAACCCACTCTAGAACATCCTAAACCACTTAAAACATTTCAGTGGCTAATAGGATAATAAAAAAAGCAGTGTTCGAAAGCAATGTTAAAAAACACAACCTGGCAACCCAAGCTCAAAATATTCTACAAACTCTGATCAAAGCACCACCAATGCAATCTGGCTAGCCAGTATCCCACTCTGCATCCCACTCTAATATCATGAGAATGTGTTAGAAGATTAAAAAAGCAAAATAAATATCCAATCTGGCAACCCTGTAATAATGATGATAATAATAAAGTATTTAAAACAAAAACCTTGACGTAGCTGGAAACTTCAGAAGTTACACAAGAGAGAGAAAGTTACGCTTTCAAAATGTTAACACAATTGCGTTTTCTTTGCGCGATATCGACTTGAGCGACTGTCGCAAATAACGTAATTAAATGTACAATCTGGCAACCTTGTCACTACCTAGTGACACAATATCCCACTGTAATATCATGTATCAGGTATAAAAGAGCAAAACGTCATAAAAAATATCCATTCTGGCAACCCTGAAATGATGATAATAATAGAGTGAGGATTTGAAACAGAAACCTTGATGTAGCTGCAAACTTCGGAAGTGATGCAAGAGTTACGCACCTGGGGGCAATCATGTTTTCTTTGCATGATATCGACTCGAGCGACTGTTATTAATTAACTCGATGCTAGCCGCTAGCTAACAGGTTATAAAATGCTAGATGGAGAATCTTGATATTTCACACTAGCCTTTGGTTTTGTTGAAAAGTGCTGCTTTTTTTCCTTTCCTTATTTTTAAGGAGCTGCTAAAATGTTGGCTGTCGAAAGCCTGAGCACTTCATCCGCAGGGCCAGATGGAGTGGAACGTTCCTCCTGTTTGCGTTCCAACCATAACATCTCTCCGTCTGAAGACTCGTCTGGCAGCCGGTCAAAAGCGAGTCGGGGCAAACGGCCATTAATAACGGCGCTAATGTTGTTATTTAGCTCTCAAAAGATGTAATCAGTGTAATAATGAGTCTACGGTCTACAAACCGTCTGCTTAGCCAAACGCTAACTCATCACAAATGCCATTTTTCTTCACTTTTAGCTCAAATATCTTCGGGGTGTATTCACAGCATCCTGGGAAAAAAAAAAAGATTCCTGGTGTTGGATGTTGGAGGGATTTCTCTTGGAAAGCTGGTAATGAGGAGAGTAATGAGGACGTGATGCTAATGCTAGCAAATTAGATACGTAAACGGAAGATGAGTAAAGGGATGCGGATTTAATATGGCTCAAATATCTAAAATACCACAGATTTACAATCCCACCAGTTACTGCAGGCGCAAACGAAAAAGCAACGCTAACAAAGTAAATATAGATAGCAAGAAAAAAGCTAGCAAGCAATGCTGAGGAAAAAAATAGCAGGAAATGCTAAACAAAGATAAAAATATAAAACGCCATCAAGCTATCAAGTAAGGCTAAGAACCATTTAGCATGCAAAGCTAAAGAAAGAAAAGGATTACAATTAGCAAGCAATGCAAAAAAGCTGAAAACATTTAAATAAGAAAAAAACTAGCAAACATTGCTAAATTATATCAAAGAATGTTGAAAAAAACTACTGAAAAATGATTCGAGTTGTTTGATTAAAGACATTAGCAAATGCTAACATGTTTTGAGATTTTCTTTGCTAACAGCAAATTAGCAACAGCTATTTATTTATAGTTTAGATTTTTTCCCCAATCAAATTAGCTTGCTAGTTAAACATAAAACAAATGAGGGAGGTAACAATGTGGCTCCAAACACACAGAAATGAACAGAAATTAGCAAAACCCGTTAGCATTGGTCATTTTTAAACCCGGCTCAAGGAATTTCCACAGAACCACACCATGACTAAGCAGATTAACTAAAGGGAGCTATTAGCAGATTAGCAAACACAAACTAGATATTTTTCACTTCTCATCAAGAAGTCATTTGCTAAGTGCTAACAAACATTTTCACACAACACGGAAATGGTTTTTCTCGTACTTCAGCAAGTTAGCTAATGGGAGAGAGATATTCACAGATTAGCAAACACTGACAAGTTTCTATAAGAAGATATTTTTGCTACAGATAATTAGCAGCAAATGGGCTTCGAGTAGCTAGCTGATTAAATTCCTAATTTATTAGCAATTAGCAGTACTTAAGTACTTGGTTCAAAGTCTCCACAGAAATGAGGACGAGAAATTAGCAAACACTAAACACAGACATTTGAAAAGTCAGCAGTTAGTTAGCTGGCTAACACATTAGCAGGTTAATTTTTAACTAGAACTAAGTAATTTCTCCACAAAACACACCACGACTTAGCATGTTAGCTAAAAAGGGAGATATTAGCAGATTAGTTAAAATGAACAAGTCATTTTCTAAACGCTAACAAACATCTGCACAGAACACGGAAATGGTTTCTCTCGTATTTCAGCAAGTTAGATAATAGGAGAAGATATTAGCAGATTAGCAAATGCCAGCAAGCTTCCATAGGAAGATATGTTTGCTCCAGCAAATTAGCAGCAGATAGATTTCCAGCAATAGTAGATGCGTTTTCTAATTGCTAATGAATTAGGAATTTCAAGTGTTTGTTTGTTTGTTTGTTTGGCTCAAAATCTCCAGAGAATTGAAAATGGGAGATTAGCGAATCTCCACAGAAATGTGGAGATTAGCAAATGCTAAAAACACAGACGTCAAGGAAATCAGCAGTCAGTCAGTTTGCTAACACTTTAGCAGTTTCATTTTAAACTCGCCTCAGGGAATTTCTCCACAAAACCAGACCACAACTTAGCAAATTAGCTAAAAACGGGAGATATTAGCAGATTAGCAAACACTGACAAGATATTATTCTTTTTTAAACCCATTTGCTAAACAAACACAGAAATGGTTTCTGGGAGAGAGATGTTAGCAGATTAGCAAACACTGACAGGTTTCTAGAGAACATTAGCAGCAAATGTGTTTCCAGCAGTTTGCTAATCGCTAATAAATTAGGAATTTCAAAATTTACACAGAAGTGAGGTCATTTCTCGCCTCAGGTAATTTCTCCACAGAACCAGACCATGACTCAGCAAATTAGCTAAGAAGGGAGATATTAGCAGATTAGCAAACACCACAAAGATCATTTTTATTAGTTTTTTTTTTTTGGCTCGGTAATTTCTCCACAGAAAACACACTTAGCAAATTAGCTAAAAGGGTGAGGCGAGCAGATTAGCGAGGACCAGCGCCGTTTTTCTTTGGTTGCTGTAGCAGGAGCAGCTCTGTGCGCCGTGATCACAGAAGGATCCGGAAACTGTTTCCTGTTTCCTGTTAGTGGTTAGCGGGATTTCTCATCATGTCGGTTATTGTTGGAGTAAAAAGATGATTTTGAGCGGCGTTGTTGGTTTACGCCGTTAGCTCTCAGTGTGTAATGGAGTTCCGCGACACAAACACCATAAACGGTTTATAACACTGTGTGTGTGTGTGTGTGTGTGTGTGCTGCACAAACATCATTACTTTTATGGCCGGTGTTTTTTGTTGTGCTGTGATGGATCACACATTGTGTTTTTTCTTTTTCTTTTTTCTTACCGCTAAAAACCGATGTTTACTCACTTCCTCTGTCCGAGGTGACACACACACACACACACACACACTCTACCTCTACCTCAGGATTTATCTTCTCCTGGCTTCAGATCACTTAACAGTGTGGAGGAGGAGAAGAAAGGAGAAAGTGTACAGGTTTAGGAGAAGGAGAGAAGATGAAGAACGGAGAGAAAAGAAAGAATGAAGGACGAAAGAACTGAGAATCAGAAGTGACCAGGAATAAAAAAAAGAGAGAGAATGAACAAATGAAAAAAGGAAATGTGAGGCAGTGTGTGAGGAAGGAAGGAAGGAAGAAAGAAAGAAAAAAAAGAAAGAGAAAGAAAGGTTGAAAGAAAGAAAGAAAGAAAGAAAGAAAGAAAGAAGGAAGGAAGGAAGAAAGAAACAAAGAAAAAAAGAAAAAAAGAAAGGTTGAAAGAAAGAAGGAAGGAAGAAAGAAAGAAAGAAAGTAAAAAGGAAGGAAGGAAGCAAGAATGAAAATAAGAAAGAAAGAAAGAAAGAAAGAAAGAAAGAAAGAAAGAATAATAATATATTATTAATAAATATATTATAATTTTTTGCCACCCTTACTATACCTTTCTTAATTATTACTTATTTTGTCGACTATTTATTTACTAACTAATTATTACTTTATTACATAAAAGATTTGTTCTATTTTTATAAATTAGATTATATTCAATATTTTATGAATAAATAACAAGGATAAAAAATTAAGATAAAAAATAAGATAAAATAAAAAAAAATACACTGATTAAAGAAATTATTTACAAAATATATTTAGTGTAAAAATTAATTATAATTAGAAAAGCAAATAAATAAAATAAAATAATAAATCCAAATTAAATAGAAAAAATTAAGAGGAAAAACACGGAGTGTGTGACAGAGAGAATGAAGCAAGGAAAGAAAGGTTGGAGTAGGTGAAGAAAGAGGAGTAAAAGAGGAAAGGAAGAGGAGAGGATGTGATGGAAAACGAGAGATGAAGAGAAATAAACTGACAGAGAGGGAGAGAGAGCGAGAGAGACAGAAAGAAAGAGAGAGAATACAAAAGAAAACAGGAACAAATGAAAGACAGGAAATAATTAAAAAGAACGGAGAAGAAGAGACGATGAGACGAGGTGAAGAAAGGAGTAGAGAAATAACGAAAGAACTGATACGTGAGACAAGACAGGAGGAGAGGAGGAAAGGAGTGAAGAAAGAAAAGGATGAGTAAAATTTTTAAGGAGCAAGAGAAGAAGACGAGGGGGAGGAAAGAAGAGAGTATTAAATGTAAGGATGGAAAAGAAGAGAACAAATTAAGAAGAGTGTGGTAGAAAAGAGTGTTTTGGAGGAGAAGGGAAAAGACGAAAAGAAAAAATAGATAGATAGATAGAGATGTGCTGCAGTTCTCCTGTGGTCCTGTAGGAGGTGCAGTGTTTCCACTGTACCCTGTGTGTGTGTGTGTGTGTGTGTGTGTGTGTGTGTGTGTGTGTGTGTGTGTGTGTGTGTGTAGCTATCAATTTCTCGAGATCACACACACACAGTTGTGGAATTTCTGTTCACAGAAAAAAGTCTTCATGTCCCTCACGGCTCCGCCCCCCAGGGCCACATGTTCAATCAGACTCCGCCCACACCGCTCTGCTTACCAGCACACATACTAATGGAAGCTAACACGCTAAGTGTCCTGTCACACAGTCGGCCATTTTGTAAAACACACAGGAGGAAGTTCTAGAGGAAGTCCAGCATCTTCACGTCTTCATACAGCAGCAGAGGATTGTGGGATATGCCGTCACGCCCTCCATCACCTCCATTACACAGAGAACTGTTCCAGCCTTTCACTTATACTTTACTCTTCTTCCTCCTTTACTCTTCTTCCTCCTTTACTCTTCCTTTTCATTTACTCTTCCTCCTTTACTCTTTTTTCCTTTACTCTTCTTCCTCCTTTACTCTTCCTTTTCATTTACTCTTCCTCCTTTACTCTTTTTTCCTTTACTCTTCTTCTTCCTTTACTCTTCCTTTTCATTTACTCTTCCTCCTTTACTCTTTTTTCCTTTACTCTTCTTCCTCCTTTACTCTTCCTTTTCATTTACTCTTCCTCCTTTACTCTTTTTTCCTTTACTCTTCTTCTTCCTTTACTCTTCCTTTTCATTTACTCTTCCTCCTTTACTCTTTTTTCCTTTACTCTTCTTTCTCCTTTACTCTTCCTTTTCCTTTACTCTTCTTTCTCCTTTACTCTTTTTTTCCTTTACTCTTCTTTCTTCTTTACTCTTCCTTTTCCTTTACTCTTCTTTCTCCTTTACTCTTTTTTTTCCTTTACTCTTCTTTCTCCTTTACTCTTCCTTTTCCTTTACTCTTCTTCCTCCTTTACTCTTCCTTTTCCTTTACTCTTTTCCTCCTTTACTCTTCTTCTTCCTTTACTCTTCTTCCTCTTTTACTCTTCTTCCTCCTTTACTCTTTTCCTCCTTTATTCTTCTTCTTCATTTACTCTTCTTCCTCCTTTACTCTTCTTCATTTTCCTTTGCTCTTCTTCCTCCTTTACTCTTTTCCTCCTTTACTCTTCTTCCTCCTTTACTCTTCTTTCTCCTTTACTCTTTTCCTCCTTTACTCTTCTTTCTCCTTTACTCTTCTTCATTTTCCTTTACTCTTCTTCCTCCTTTACTCTTCTTCATTTTCCTTTACTCTTCTTCCTCCTTTACTCTTTTCCTTCTTTACTCTTCTTCCTCCTTTACTCTTCTTTCTCCTTTACCCTTCACCTCCTTTACTCTTCTTCCTCCTTTACTCTTTTCCTCCTTTACTCTTCTTCTTCATTTACTCTTCTTTCTCCTTTATTCTTCTTCATTTTCCTTTACTCTTCTTCCTTTACTCTTCTTCCTCCTTTACTCTTTTCCTCCTTTACTCTTCTTCTTCATTTACTCTTCTTTCTCCTTTATTCTTCTTCATTTTCCTTTACTCTTCTTCCTTTACTCTTTTCCTCCTTTACTCTTCTTCTTCATTTACTCTTCTTTCTCCTTTATTCTTCTTCATTTTCCTTTACTCTTCTTCCTTTACTCTTCTTCCTCCTTTACTCTTTTCCTTCTTTACTCTTCTTCCTCCTTTACTCTTCTTTCTCCTTTACCCTTCACCTCCTTTACTCTTCTTCCTCCTTTACTCTTTTCCTCCTTTACTCTTCTTCTTCATTTACTCTTCTTTCTCCTTTATTCTTCTTCATTTTCCTTTACTCTTCTTCCTCCTTTACTCTTTTCCTTCTTTACTCTTCTTCCTCCTTTACTCTTCTTTCTCCTTTACCCTTCACCTCCTTTACTCTTCTTCCTCCTTTACTCTTTTCCTCCTTTACTCTTCTTCTTCATTTACTCTTCTTTCTCCTTTATTCTTCTTCATTTTCCTTTACTCTTCTTCCTTTACTCTTCTTCCTTTACTCTTCTTCCTCCTTTACTTACATTTTTTTCTTAAAGGATTCTCCCTTGTGTCTTTCTTTCTTTCTTTCTTTCTTTCTTTCTTTCTTTCTTTCTTTCTTTCTTTCTTTCTTTCTTTCTTTCTTTCAGAATATATTTCAATTACTTTCACACGACATGAAAGATCAAAACAATCAGTGTGTGTTAGAATGAGGTGTGTGTGTGTGTATGATGTAGCAGTTGTGCAGTTGTATAATAAGAGTTTGTGTGTGTGTGTGATGTAGTAGTTGTATAATAAGGGTTGTGTGTGTGTGTGTGTTTGTGTGTGTGTGTGTGTGAGAGAGAGTGTGTGTGTTGTAGTAGTTGTATAATAAGGGTTGTGTGTGTGTGTGTGTTTGTGTGTGTGTGTGTGTGTGTGAGAGAGAGTGTGTGTGTTGTAGCAGTTGTATAATAAGGGTTGTGTGTGTGTGTGTGTTTGTGTGTGTGTGTGTGTGTGTGTGAGAGAGTGTGTGTGTTGTAGCAGTTGTATAATAAGGGTTGTGTGTGTGTGTGTGTTTGTGTGTGTGTGTGTGTGTGTGTTGTAGTAGTTGTATAATAAGGGTTGTGTGTGTGTGTGTGTTTGTGTGTGTGTGTGTGTGTGAGAGAGTGTGTGTGTTGTAGCAGTTGTATTATAAGGGTTGTGTGTGTGTGTGAGAGAGTGTGTGTGTTGTAGCAGTTGTATTATAAGGGTTGTGTGTGTGTGTGTGTGTGTGTGTGAGAGAGTGTGTGTGTTGTAGCAGTTGTATTATAAGGGTTGTGTGTGTGTGTGTGTGTGTTGTAGCAGTTGTATTATAAGGGTTGTGTGTGTGTGTGTGAGAGTGTGTGTGTTGTAGCAGTTGTATTATAAGGGTTGTGTGTGTGTGTGAGAGAGTGTGTGTGTTGTAGCAGTTGTATTATAAGGGTTGTGTGTGTGTGTGTGAGAGAGAGTGTGTGTGTTGTAGCAGTTGTATTATAAGGGTTGTGTGTGTGTGTGTGTGTGTGTGTTGTAGCAGTTGTATTATAAGGGTTGTGTGTGTGTGTGTGAGAGAGTGTGTGTTGTAGCAGTTGTATTATAAGGGTTGTGTGTGTGTGTGTGTGAGAGAGTGTGTGTGTTGTAGCAGTTGTATTATAAGGGTTGTGTGTGTGTGTGTGTGAGAGAGTGTGTGTGTTGTAGCAGTTGTATTATAAGGGTTGTGTGTGTGTGTGTTTGTGTGTGTGTGTGTGTGTGTGTGAGAGAGTGTGTGTGTTGTAGTAGTTGTATAATAAGGGTTGTGTGTGTGTGTGATGTAGTAGTTGTATAATAAGGGTTGTGTGTGTGTGTGTGTGTTTGTGTGTGTGTGTGTGTTGTAGTAGTTGTATAATAAGGGTTGTGTGTGTGTGTGTGTTTGTGTGTGTGTGTGTGTGTGTGTGTGTGTGTGTGAGAGAGTGTGTGTGTTGTAGCAGTTGTATTATAAGGGTTGTGTGTGTGTGTGAGAGAGTGTGTGTGTTGTAGCAGTTGTATTATAAGGGTTGTGTGTGTGTGTGAGAGAGTGTGTGTGTTGTAGCAGTTGTATTATAAGGGTTGTGTGTGTGTGTGTGTGTGAGAGTGTGTGTGTTGTAGCAGTTGTATTATAAGGGTTGTGTGTGTGTGAGAGAGTGTGTGTGTTGTAGCAGTTGTATTATAAGGGTTGTGTGTGTGTGTGTGAGAGAGTGTGTGTGTTGTAGCAGTTGTATTATAAGGGTTGTGTGTGTGTGTGTGTGAGAGAGTGTGTGTGTTGTAGCAGTTGTATTATAAGGGTTGTGTGTGTGTGTGTGTGAGAGAGTGTGTGTGTTGTAGCAGTTGTATTATAAGGGTTGTGTGTGTGTGTGAGAGAGTGTGTGTGTTGTAGCAGTTGTATTATAAGGGTTGTGTGTGTGTGTGTGAGAGTGTGTGTGTGTTGTAGCAGTTGTATTATAAGGGTTGTGTGTGTGTGTGTGTGAGAGAGTGTGTGTGTTGTAGCAGTTGTATTATAAGGGTTGTGTGTGTGTGTGTGTGTGTTGTAGCAGTTGTATTATAAGGGTTGTGTGTGTGTGTGTGTGTGAGAGAGTGTGTGTGTGTGTGTGAGAGAGTGTGTGTGTTGTAGCAGTTGTATTATAAGGGTTGTGTGTGTGTGTGTGAGAGAGTGTGTGTGTTGTAGCAGTTGTATTATAAGGGTTGTGTGTGTGTGTGTGTGTGTGTGAGAGAGTGTGTGTGTTGTAGCAGTTGTATTA
>NC_080710.1:3008279-3058279 GCF_019097595.1 Hemibagrus wyckioides | reverse complement strand
TTTCTTTGGAGAAGACGCAACAATCGACCCTTGAAAACTGACAAGAGGTCTTCCTTTCTTCCTGAACCGTGGGAGAGGGAGATAATCAAATGTGAGAAAGTGCGAGGAGACAGAAAGAGGATGTGTTTTTCCGCACCGACGCTCCACTCAGGGCGTGCGCTCGGCCGGAGCGGTCTTGGAACGCTCAGGCTAGCAAACACAGGCGTCCGACGGGGCGAGACCGGGACTAGGACGAGGCGAGGGAGGGACACCGGTCCGCTTTTCACCCCCGGCTTTGTGGACAAGACGCTTTTGTGAAGGAAAAGGAAACCCTCAGAAGACAGACGCTAAAGTGACAGGAAGTCCACGTTATCTGCTTCCTCCTTCAGGTCCCAAACAGCCACATTAGCAGAAAGAATCCCATAATATTCCTTTCCACTGAGATGCTAGTTGCCTAGCAATACCCAGTGAAGTAAAGCATGGTGGTTGGAGCATCAGGTTCTGACCCTCAGCCTCTTGGGGACCGATTTCTGATGGAGGTCCACCCTCAAGGTGTGGTGGTCACGTCACATGCAGGATTCTTGCAAATGGTGTTAGCGTTGATTTTTGTATGCTAACGGACACTTTTCCAGAACTTTCCCCCAGACCTGTTCCACTCCTCTGACACTGCTGTGTGTTTGCGTATGTTCCACAGAGATCATGTGATCATGTGGGGGGGGGTAATATTTTTATATACTCTGTTCACAAACACACACACACACACACACACAGATCAAGTACCAGGTTGTAAAACACTACAAAATGTGGAAAAGTTCAAGCAGGTGAATACTTTTGCAAAGCGCTGTACGGTTGCTAGGTAACCATGTGATGCTAAACTGCTGGCTATGAGCTCTTATTATTTGTTAGCGATGTTAGCTTTGTAGATCCGCTTCAATTCTAAAGCAGCAAACTTCACACACTAAACACAGTCTGGATGATTGACTATGTTTGGGATGAAGTGTGTGTGTGTGTGTGTGTGTGTGTGAGAGAGAGAGAGTGAGAGTGTTAGCACTGTAATTGTGCTGATAATGAGCCCATTGATTCAGTGTTGTGAGGAAATAGTCAATCATGGCGGCCCATTCGTCTTACTTTCTCACACTGATCCATACACCACACACACACACACTCACACACACACTCAATCTGAACTAATACACACACACACACACTCACATAGACAAACACACAGACACACTCAATCTGAACTAATACACACACACACACACACAGACACACTCAATCTGAACTAATACACACACACACTCAATCTGAACTAATACACACACACACACACACTCACATAGACAAACACACAGACACACTCAATCTGAACTAATACACACACACACACACACTCAATCTGAACTAATACACACACACACACACTCACATAGACAAACACACAGACACACTCAATCTGAACTAATACACACACACACACTCAATCTGAACTAATACACACACACACACACACACACACTCAATCTGAACTAATACACACACACACTCACATAGAGAAACACACAGACACACTCAATCTGAACTAATACACACACACACTCAATCTGAACTAATACACACACACACACTCAGTCTGAACTAACACACACACACACACACTCACAGACAAACACACAGACACACTCAATCTGAACTAATACACACACACACACTCAATCTGAACTAATACACACACACACACACAGACACACTCAATCTGAACTAATACACACACACACTCAATCTGAACTAATACACACACACACACACTCACATAGACAAACACACAGACACACTCAATCTGAACTAATACACACACACACACTCAATCTGAACTAATAAACACACACACACACACTCAATCTGAACTAATACACACACACACTCACATAGAGAAACACACAGACACACTCAATCTGAACTAATACACACACACACTCAATCTGAACTAATACACACACACACACTCAATCTGAACTAACACACACACACACACACTCACAGACAAACACACAGACACACTCAATCTGAACTAATACACACACACACACTCAATCTGAACTAACACACACACACACACACTCACAGACAAACACACAGACACACTCAATCTGAACTAATACACACACACACACTCAATCTGAACTAATACACACACACACACTCAATCTGAACTAATACACACACACACACACACTCAATCTGAACTAATACACACACACACACTCAATCTGAACTAATACACACACACTCAATCTGAACTAATACACACACACACACTCAATCTGAACTAATACACACACACACACTCAATCTGAACTAATACACACACACTCAATCTGAACTAATACACACACACACACACACTCAATCTGAACTAATACACACACACACTCACATAGACAAACACACAGACACACTCAATCTGAACTAATACACACACACACACTCAATCTGAACTAATACACACACACACACACACTCAATCTGAACTAATACACACACACACACACTCAATCTGAACTAATACACACACACTCAATCTGAACTAATACACACACACACACTCAATCTGAACTAATACACACACACACTCACATAGACAAACACACAGACACACTCAATCTGAACTAACACACACACACACACACTCACATAGACAAACACACAGACACACTCAATCTGAACTAATACACACACACACACACTCAATCTGAACTAATACACACACACACACACACACTCAATCTGAACTAATACACACACACACACTCAATCTGAACTAATACACACACACACACACTCAATCTGAACTAATACACACACACACACACACTCAATCTGAACTAATACACACACACACACTCAATCTGAACTAATACACACACACACACTCACATAGACAAACACACAGACACACTCAATCTGAACTAATACACACACACACACACACACACACACACACACACTCAATCTGAACTAATACACACACACACTCACATAGACAAACACACAGACAAACATACAGACACAAACTAACACACACACACACACTCAATCTGAACTAATACACACACACACACTCAATCTGAACTAATACACACACACACACTCAATCTGAACTAATACACACACACACTCACATAGACAAACACACAGACACACTCAATCTGAACTAACACACACACACACACACTCACATAGACAAACACACAGACACACTCAATCTGAACTAATACACACACACACACTCAATCTGAACTAATACACACACACACACTCAATCTGAACTAATACACACACACACACACACTCAATCTGAACTAATACACACACACACTCACATAGACAAACACACAGACACACTCAATCTGAACTAATACACACACACACACACTCACATAGACACACACACAGACACACTCAATCTGAACTAATACACACACACACACACACTCAATCTGAACTAATACACACACACACACTCACATAGACAAACACACAGACACACTCAATCTGAACTAATACACACACACACACTCAATCTGAACTAATACACACACACACACACACACACACTCAATCTGAACTAATACACACACACACTCACATAGACAAACACACAGACACACTCAATCTGAACTAATACACACACACACACACACTCAATCTGAACTAATACACACACACACTCACATAGACAAACACACAGACACACTCAATCTGAACTAATACACACACACACACACACACACATAGACAAACACACACACACACTCAATCTGAACTAATACACACACACACTCAATCTGAACTAATACACACACACACTCACATAGACAAACACACAGACACACTCAATCTGAACTAATACACACACACACACTCACATAGACAAACACACAGACACACTCAATCTGAACTAATACACACACACACACTCACATAGACAAACACACAGACACACTCAATCTGAACTAATACACACACACACACTCACATAGACAAACACACAGACACACTCAATCTGAACTAATACACACACACACACTCAATCTGAACTAATACACACAGACACACTCAATCTGAACTAATACACACACACACTCACACAGACAAACACACACACACACTCAATCTGAACTAACACACACACACACACACTCACATAGACAAACACACAGACACACTCAATCTGAACTAATACACACACACACACTCAATCTGAACTAATACACACACACTCACATAGACAAACACACAGACACACTCAATCTGAACTAATACACACACACACACACACACTCACATAGACACACACACAGACACACTCAATCTGAACTAATACACACACACACACACACTCACATAGACAAACACACAGACACACTCAATCTGAACTAATACACACACACACACACACTCAATCTGAACTAATACACACACACACACTCAATCTGAACTAATACACACACACACACTCAATCTGAACTAATACACACACACACACACTCAATCTGAACTAATACACACACACACTCACATAGACAAACACACAGACACACTCTATCTGAACTAATACACACACACACACTCAATCTGAACTAATACACACACACACACACACACACTCAATCTGAACTAATACACACACACACTCACATAGACAAACACACAGACACACTCAATCTGAACTAATACACACACACACACACACTCAATCTGAACTAATACACACACACACTCACATAGACAAACACACAGACACACTCAATCTGAACTAATACACACACACACACACTCAATCTGAACTAATACACACACACACTCACATAGACAAACACACAGACACACTCAATCTGAACTAATACACACACACACACTCACATAGACACACACACAGACACACTCAATCTGAACTAATACACACACACACTCACATAGACAAACACACAGACACACTCAATCTGAAATAATACACACACACACACACTCACATAGACAAACACACAGACACACTCAATCTGAACTAATACACACACACACACTCACATAGACAAACACACAGACACACTCAATCTGAACTAATACACACACACACACAGACACACTCAGTCTGAACTAATACACACACACACTCACATAGACAAACACACAGACACACTCAATCTGAACTAATACACACACACACACTCACATAGACAAACACACAGACACACTCAATCTGAACTAATACACACACACACACTCACATAGACAAACACACAGACACACTCAATCTGAACTAATACACACACACACACTCAATCTGAACTAATACACACACACACACACTCACATAGACAAACACACAGACACACTCAATCTGAACTAATACACACACACACACTCACATAGACAAACACACAGACACACTCAATCTGAACTAATACACACACACACACACACTCAATCTGAACTAATACACACACACACACATAGACAAACACACAGACACACTCAATCTGAACTAATACACACACACACACACTCACATAGACAAACACACACACACACTCAATCTGAACTAATACACACACACACACTCAATCTGAACTAATACACACACACACTCACATAGACAAACACACACACACACTCAATCTGAACTAATACACACACACACACACACTCAATCTGAACTAATACACACACACACACACTCACATAGACAAACACACAGACACACTCAATCTGAACTAATACACACACACACACTCACATAGACAAACACACAGACACACTCAATCTGAACTAATACACACACACACACTCAATCTGAACTAATACACACACACACACTCACATAGACAAACACACACACACACTCAATCTGAACTAATACACACACACACACACACACACACTCAATCTGAACTAATACACACACACACACTCACATAGACAAACACACAGACACACTCAATCTGAACTAATACACACACACACACTCACATAGACAAACACACAGACACACTCAATCTGAACTAATACACACACACACACTCACATAGACAAACACACAGACACACTCAATCTGAACTAATACACACACACACACTCAATCTGAACTAATACACACACACACACTCACATAGACAAACACACAGACACACTCAATCTGAACTAATACACACACACACACTCAATCTGAACTAATACACACACACACACTCACATAGACAAACACACACACACACTCAATCTGAACTAATACACACAGACACACTCAATCTGAACTAATACACACACACACACACACACAGACACACTCAATCTGAACTAATACACACACACACACTCACATAGACAAACACACAGACACACTCAATCTGAACTAATACACACACACACACACTCAATCTGAACTAATACACACACACACACTCAATCTGAACTAATACACACACACTCAATCTGAACTAATACACACACACAGACAAACATACAGACACAAACACACTCAATCTGAACTAATACACACACACACACACTCAATCTGAACTAATACACACACACACACACTCAATCTGAACTAATACACACACACACACACTCAATCTGAACTAATACACCATAAGACCATCGTCCCTGTGCCAAAGAAGTCCACGGTTTCCTGCCTCAATGACTACCGTCCCGTTGCACTCACACCAATCGTGATGAAATGCTTCGAGAGGCTCGTCATGAGGCACATCAAGTCACAGCTACCACCCTTGCTGGACCCCTTGCAGTTTGCGTATCGTCCTAACCGTTCCACGGAAGACGCCATCACCACAACCCTCCATCTGGCCTTCACACACCTGGACAGCAAAGACTCCTACGTTCGAATGCTGTTCATAGATTTCAGTTCAGCATTCAACACAATCATCCCTCAGCAGCTGATTAAGAAGCTGAGTCTCCTGGGCCTGAACACCTCTCTCTGCAACTGGATCCTGGATTTCCTGACTGGGAGACCTCAGTCAGTCCGGATCGGGAGCAGTATCTCCAGCACCACCACACTGAACACTGGAGCTCCTCAGGGCTGTGTGCTCAGTCCACTGCTGTTCACTCTGCTGACTCACGACTGTGCAGCAATGCAGAGCTCCAACCACATCGTCAAGTTCGCTGATGACACGACCGTGGTGGGTCTCATCAGCAAGAACGACGAGTCAGCATACAGAGAGGAGGTGCAACATCTAACAGCCTGGTGCAGAGCCAACAACCTCTCCCTGAACGTCGACAAGACCAAAGAGATGGTTGTTGACCTCAGGAGAGCACAGTGTGACCATTCTCCGCTGTCCATCGACGGCTCCTCTGTGGAGATCGTCAAGAGCATCAAATTCCTTGGTGTCCATCTGGCGGAGAACCTCACCTGGTCACTCAACACCAGCTCCATCACCAAGAAAGCCCAGCAGCGCCTCTACTTCCTGAGGAGGCTGAGGAAAGCCCATCTCCCTCCCCCCATCCTGTCTGTGTTCTACAGAGGGACCATGGAGAGCGTCCTGAGCAGCTGCATCACTGCCTGGTTTGGGAACTGCACCGTCTCAGATCACAAGACCCTTCAGGGGACAGTGAGGACAGCTGAGAAGATCATCGGAGTCTCTCTCCCCTCTATCACAGACGTTTACACCGCACGCTGCATCCGCAAAGCCATCAGCATTGTGGCTGACCCCACACACCCCTCACACACACTCTTACACACCCCACACACCCCTCACACACACTCTTCACCCTCCTGCCATCTGGAAAGAGGTACCGGAGCATTCGGGCCTCACAACCAGACTGTGTAACAGTTTCTTTCCTCAAGTCATCAGGCTCCTCAACACCCGGGACTGAACTGTTCTACACTCTCACACACACTCTCACTCAGGACTGAACTGTTCTACACTCTCTCACACACACACACATTCAGGACTGAACTGTTCTACACTCTCACACACACACACACACTCAGGACTGAACTGTTCTACACTCTCTCTCACACACACACACTCTCACTCAGGACTGAACTGTTCTACACTCTCACACACACTCTCACTCAGGACTGAACTGTTCTACACTCTCACACACACTCTCACTCAGGACTGAACTGTTCTACACTCTCTCTCACACACACACACACTCAGGACTGAACTGTATACTAACTCTCTGTCTCTCATACACAGATACACACACTCTCTTGACTGTGTGGACGCGCACACACACACACACACACACTCAGGACTGAACTGTATACTAACTCTCTGTCTCTCATACACAGATACACACACTCTCTCTTGACTGTGTGGACGCGCACACACACACACACACACACTCAGGACTGAACTGTATATTAACTCTCTGTCTCTCACACACAGATACACACACTCTCTCTTGACTGTGTGGACGCGCACACACACACACACTCTCACTCAGGACTGAACTGTATATTAACTCTCTGTCTCTCACACACAGATACACACACTCTCTCTTGACTGTGTGGACACGCACACACACACATAATTTATATTGTTCATTACTTATTGCACTACCTCTACCTGTCATCCACTGCTATAGTTATATTTATGTTTATTCTATTTGCACTACCTCAACCGCTGCTGTGTATTTTTGCACAATATTTTTGCACAATACTTTTTTTTCTGAATCATTTCACTTTATCTATTTTATTTCACTTACATTCCAGTACACGTTCTTTTATTTCCTTTCTGCGCTAAGTGTCCTGTGTTCTTTTGTGTTGTCTTTATTGTATTTATTGTCTTTTGCACTGTCTTGTCTGTGCTCTGTTTGCACCTAGCTGCACACTGTGCACTTTACGTGGCTAAGACAAACTTCTGTCCTAGCTCTATGGTGTTGTTTGTTGTTTTTGTGTTGAACTTGTTGTTGTATGTTTCTGTAGCACCAGGTCCTGGAGAAACGTTGTTTCATTTCACTATGTACTGCGTCAGATATATGTGGTTGAAATGACAATAAAGCTTCTTGAATCTCGAATCTTGAATCTTGATACACACACACACACACTCACATAGACAAACACACAGACACACTCAATCTGAACTAATACACACACACACACACTCAATCTGAACTAATACACACACACACACACACTCAATCTGAACTAATACACACACACACACACTCAATCTGAACTAATACACACACACACACACACACAATCTGAACTAATACACACACACACACACTCAATCTGAACTAATACACACACACACTCACATAGACAAACACACAGACACACTCAATCTGAACTAATACACACACACACACACACTCAATCTGAACTAATACACACACACACACACACTCAATCTGAACTAATACACACACACACACACTCAATCTGAACTAATACACACACACACACACACACAATCTGAACTAATACACACACACACACACTCAATCTGAACTAATACACACACACACTCACATAGACAAACACACAGACACACTCAATCTGAACTAATACACACACACACACACACACACATAGACAAACACACACACACACTCAATCTGAACTAATACACACACACACACACTCAATCTGAACTAATACACACACACACACACTCAATCTGAACTAATACACACACACACACTCAATCTGAACTAATACACACACACACACTCAATCTGAACTAATACACACACACACACACTCAATCTGAACTAATACACACACACACACTCACATAGACAAACACACAGACACACTCAATCTGAACTAATACACACACACACACTCAATCTGAACTAATACACACACACACACACTCAATCTGAACTAATACACACACACACACACACTCAATCTGAACTAATACACACACACACACACTCAATCTGAACTAATACACACACACACACTCACATAGACAAACACACAGACACACTCAATCTGAACTAATACACACACACACACACACAGACACACTCAGTCTGAACTAATACACACACACACTCACATAGACAAACACACACAGACACACTCAATCTGAACTAATACACACACACACACTCACATAGACAAACACACACAGACACACTCAATCTGAACTAATACACACACACACACACTCAATCTGAACTAATACACACACACACACTCACATAGACAAACACACACACACAGACACACTCAATCTGAACTAATACACACACACACACACTCACATAGACAAACACACACAGACACACTCAATCTGAACTAATACACACACACACACACTCACATAGACAAACACACACAGACACACTCAATCTGAACTAATACACACACACACACTCACACTCACATAGACAAACACACACAGACACACTCAATCTGAACTAATACACACACACACACTCACACTCACATAGACAAACACACACAGACACACTCAATCTGAACTAATACACACACACACACTCACATAGACAAACACACACAGACACACTCAATCTGAACTAATACACACACACACACACACACACACACTCACATAGACAAACACACACAGACATACTCAATCTGAACTAATACACACACACACACTCACACTCACATAGGCAAACACACACAGACACACTCAATCTGAACTAATACACACACACACACACACACACTCACATAGACAAACACACACAGACACACTCAATCTGAACTAATACACACACACACACACACACTCACAGACAAACACACACAGACACACTCAATCTGAACTAATACACACACAGACACACACAGACACACTCAATCTGAACTAATACACACACAGACACACACAGACACACTCAGTCTGAACTAATACACACACACACACTCAGATCTAACACACACAGACACACTCTCTCTCTCTCTCTCTCAACTAACACACACACACTCTCTCTTTCTCAACTAACACACACACACACACACACACATTCTCTCTTAATTAACACTGTCTCTCTCTCTCTCTCTCTCTCTCTCTCTCTCTCTCTCTCTCTCTCAATTAACACACACACACTTCATCCCAAATGTACTAATTCAAACACACACACAGAACTAATTCACACACACACACACACACACACTCTCTCAACTAACAAACACACACACTGAACTAATTCACACACACTCTCTCTCCCTCCCTCTCTCTCTCTCTCTCTCTCTCTCTCTCTCAACTAACACACACACACACTGAACTACTAACACACACATACTCACACACACACACACTCTCTCTCTCTTTCTCAACTAACACACACACACACACACACTGAACTACTAACACACACATACTCACACACACACACTCTCTCTCTCTTTCTCAACTAACACACACACACACACTGAACTACTAACACACACATACTCACACACACTCTCTCTCTCTCTCTCTCTCTCTCTCAACTAACACACACACACACACTGAACACTGAAAGGTTAAAGAGACGTTCTGCTTAAAGCTGCCACCTCACATGACCGCTCACATGACCTCTGACCTTTGGCTCACTGAATGATGAATGGAAATACAGAAGCAAGCGGGTGGATAATGTATGGAGTTTCACACACACACACACACACAGAGTGTGAACACAGTTGATTAACCCAGCAGTCTGAGTGTAAACATTGAGTCTGTTATTTAAACACACGCTATGCTAACTGAAGCTAACTCATGGACTTCTTCCTTCTGTTGAAATTTCAGGCTACCTTTAAAGGAAACTTCGCGAAGTTTTAGCTTCTGCTCAGATTTTAATGAAAGAAAATGTCCCACAGAAAGTGCTTAAAAAAAGAGCTAGCTTGACCTAATCCATGAGCAGCATAGATTTAGCTTAGAATTCAAAGAGAAGGAAATTTTCGGTTATCTTAGTTAGCTTCAAAATTGAACAGTTAGCAGAAAACCTCATACAAAATTCACTTTATTTAGCAAAAAATGGGAGGGTTTAGTTTAAAAAAATAGATTAAAACCTGAACAGAGTTTAGTAGTTAGGTTAAAACATGCTAACATGCTAGCTTACATGTAGCTTAAAAACTGAGGAGAACATTCTAGAACTGAGTTTAAGTTAGATTACAGTCTGAAGTGTTGCCTTATGATTAGCTTGGAATTTGAAGACCAGGTAATTTTCCAACGGTTAGCTTAGTTAGCTTTAAACATGAGCAGTTAGCAAAAAACGTAGTTAGCATACAGGAGAAAATTAGCTTGGTTAGCATAAAATTTAAAAGTTTAGTTTAAAAATAGATTAAAAGTCAAACTGAGTTTAGCGTAGTTCGGTTAAAACATGCTAACATACTAGCTTAAATGTAGCTTAATAACTGAAGAGAACATTCTAGAATTGAGTAACCAAAAAAGCTTAGTTAGCCTAAAATGTGAGGGTGTAGTTTAAAAATAGATTAAAACTCGAACAGAGTTTAGCATAGTTAGGTTACAACATGCTAACATGCTATCTTACATGTAGCTTAAGAGTGAAGAGAACATTCTTGAACTGAGTTTTAGTTAGATTACAGCCTGAAGTGTTGTCTTATAACAAGCTTAGAATTCAAAGAGAAGCAAATTTTCCAGCGGTTAGCTTAGTTAGCTTCAAAATTGAACAGTTAGCAAAAAACTTCATAAAAAATTCACTTTATTTAACATAAAATGGGAGGTTTTACTTAAAAATAGATTAAAACTTGAACAGTGTTCAGCGTAGTTATGTAAAAACATGCTAACATGCTAGCTTACATGGAGCTTAAAAACTGAAGAGAACATTCTAGAATTGAGTTTTAGTTAGATTACAGTCTGAAGTCTGATGATTAGCTTAGAACTCAAACAGAAGGACATTTTACACAGGTTAACTTAGCTTCAAAATTGAGCAGGTAGAAAAAACTTCGTACAAACTTAGCTTAGTTAGCATAAAACGGCAGGTTTAAAAATAGATTAAAACTCGAACAGAGTTTAGCTTGGTTAAGTTAAAACATGCTAACATGCTAGCTTGCATGTAGCTTAATAACTGATGAGAACATTCTAGAATTGAGTTAGCAAAAAACTTAGTATATAATATATATATATATATATATACATAGTATATAACTTAGCATATAGAAGAAAATTAGCTTAGTTAGCATGAACTGCTTAGAATTTCCCACAGGTTAGCTTAGTTAGCTTCAAAATCGAACAGTTAGCAAAAAAATTCATATAAAATTAGCTTTATTTAGCGTAACATTTCTTTTAAAAGTAAATTAAAATTTAAACGTTTTGCATAGTTAGGTTAAAGCATGCTAATAGGCTAGCTTACATGTAGCCTTAAAACTGAAGAGAACATTTTAGAATTGAGTTTTAGTTAGCTTCCAGTCTGAAGTGTTGTGTTATGATTAGCTTAGAATGCAAGCAGAAGGAAAGTTTCCCCAGGTTAGCTTAGTTAGCTTCAAAATCAAGCAGGTAGCAAAAAACTTAGTTAGCATACAGGAGAAAATTAGATTAAAATTTGAGTTAGCTTGTTTAGCTTAAAACATGCTAACATACTAGCTTAAAAACTGATGTAAAGGAAACTGGTCCGTGAGTTTAGTTAGCTTCAAGTTTGAGCAGAAAATTAGCGGAAGAATTGTGAAGAGTTAAATTTGCTAGCTTATTAAATGTCATCTAAGATTAAAGACAGAAATGATCCACTTGTTAGCGTAGCTTATCAAAAATGAGCTTAAAATCTGGAGAGAAAAAAAAATAAACTGTTAGCTTAGTTAGCTCAAAATTTGTAGCTGGAGTTAAAGGAGTGAACGCTGTTTTTTTCTGTGTGTTTTTCTGAAGCGGTTTCTGTCAGGTTCAGTTGGACGTGACGCGACGCCGCGCTCCTCAGATACATCACGTCACGCCGAGGGGTTTAAAAACGCTAAAAATCGATACGTTCATAAAGTCATCCAGCGACTAATGATCCGCTAAAAAGCCGACAGCGCGTGAGAGAAGTGCTGATTTTCCTCACCAATAAACTCGCTGCTTTAAAATCCTGTAATTGGCGGCGATATCACTCCGTAATTAGTGACCTCGCCTCATCGGGGACTTCGGGCGGGAAAGAGAAAAAAACTGGCGTGAGGATGATGAATTATTCCTTTTACTGGAGTTTAATCGCGTTAAAGAAGAGTCACAGGGTAAAAACCCCGAGAGCAGAGGTTCTACATTCATACCAGAGTTCACATTAATATTAATAACTGCCTCAGAGAGACAGAGAGAGAGACAGAGAGAGAGACAGAGAGAGACAGACAGACAGAAATGTGTGTGTGTGAGTGTGTGTGAGAGAGAGAGGTGTGTGTGTGAGAAAGAGAGTGAGAGAGATGTGTGTGAGAAAGAGAGTGAGAGAGGGATGTGTGTGTGAGAAAGAGAGTGAGAGAGGGATGTGTGTGTGTGTGTGAGAAAGAGAGTGAGAGAGGGATGTTTGTGTATGTGTGAGAAAGAGAGTGAGAGAGGGATGTGTGTGTGTGTGTGAGAAAGAGAGTGAGAGAGTTAACTTAGCTTCAGATAAACCGAACAGCTCACTTAGTTAGCTTAAGCGTGAAGTTCAAGCTCAAGGAATTGTCCATATGTAAAAAAAGTTAGCGTAAAGGCTAGCTAGCGCCAAAGTTTAGGTTTGCTTATAATGAGCATGAGTTTCAGCTAGCTGAGGTAAAACAACATGCTCGTGCTAACGAACGCTAACAAGCATTATGCTATGATTGGGGCTTAAAAGGCTCAAGCGTGGTAAAAGCGTAAATATTGGCACCCCAGACGACTTGTTATCCGTTCAGGATTATTACGCCGTATTGACTGGATGTAGCACGCTCCGCTGAGTGCTAGCTCTTCTCCGTGGCGCACTCTGACTTTTGGACCCTACAGTAGATGTAGTGCGCTAATAGCGAGTTTGACAGATGCCCGGAGCCGATGACCATCTGCCCCGAACAGCAGAGGTGCTGAACTGCAGATTTCCTCCCCGTTAGTGGCCAAAACCCAAACCGAGAGAGGACAAAGGGCGAGTCGGGCCGCACTCCCCTAATTTATGATTGATGAGAGCGGACAAAAAGGTCGCGCGGTGATAAATATGAGAGAGCTCGACTGGGGAGGTCATCAATTATGCCGGCGGGCGCTAACTTTCGATCTCGCGTCGCGTGAAAATGGATCCGTGCGATAGAAGAAAACTATCTCTCAGAAAATTGGGGCGTATTAATCACTCGCAACGGGGCGAGCGCTCAAATTGGAGAATGGATGGGGTCTATATGGAGCGCCGCTCGCTGTTCCGATCCCGGGATCTAAGCGTAATTTACGAGGAGAATTCGCGGACGCTAAAACACTAAAAGTTTACAGGATGGGGGAAGAGGTGGGAAAATTAAGATATAAAAAATAAATAAATAAATGAAATAAATAAAAATGTAAGTATTACAAGCTTGTAATCTAAAGCACATCAAAACAAAAATATTTCTTAATTTTTTTCTCAGGTTTGTTAGGTTTCTCCTTCACGTCCTCTAACGCTGCAATCCCATAATTCTCAGTGCTGCCCAATTATATTGTCTCACCTCATTGATTATTTTCCCCGAGTTACAATAGAGCGAATTCCGAATGAAAAATAGAGGCTTTCTTTTTTCTCTCTCTCTCCAAAAAAAAAAAAAAACCAGAAAGGCGAGACAACAATAAGATCACAGCGCTGACCTTTGACCTTTCGCTGTCCCCTTTTGTAAGGCTCTTTTCTTGCTTCCTCATCAACTGCCACCTCACTGGCCATTATTTCCAGCCATTGTTTTTTTTTTTTTGTTAGAAAGAGATGCTGATGATTGCGTGCGTGCACGCGAGAGAGAATCGGAGGACAGGAAGTGGCGGCGCTAATTCTCGCCGAAATAATGGGCTTTTTATTCGTGTGACAAGCGCTCGCCGCCGTCCGGCTCCTCCGATCGATCCGGCTCCATTGTGACCCGATGGACAAAAAAACCTCCTCCTCCGCCTGAATTATCGGCTACAGCGCTGGAACAGCTGTTTTTCAGCATGGCTGAGGAGATAATAAAATTTATTAGCGAATACTCCAGCAGTCTTGACCTCCAATGAAAATTTATCGTCCCCCGGAAAGCACTAATTGAAAGGGCGGCTATTGTGTCCTCGCTTCCTTCTAATAAACTGTCCACGTCTGAGGGAGAAAAGATGGAGTGTTTGGTCAGATCAGGATGTCGCTTCACCTGTCCTCGCTTTTAGGTGGCAGCTTCACCGGATTATATCTTAGATTTGATAAAGAAATAGTAGTTTTACAGTTTATTAGCGTGACTCATCCTATTCACATCACTCGTCCAAACTGCATCCGATAAACACAAACCGCTGGGTTTCACTTTCCACTAGATGCTAGTTTGCTTCAACAGAGTATGTTATTATTTTTTACTGCTAAAAAACAAAACCTTATACATTAGCATTAACCTCAGAAACGAGGATGTATCATCATTTAGCTCAATAGCTAACTTTACACAATAGGACAATTTTCATCTTGCATTCAAGCTACGAATGCTTTTAGCCAGCTAACACAACCTGGCGATTTTTTTTTGACAAAAGTTCTAAACTGAGCATTTGAGCATAAAGTGACAATAAATTATACCTATTGTAGTTGCTAGCTAGCATTACTTAGTCAGTTGATTAGCAAGCTTTCAGTTAGCAAACACTTCCAAAGCTAGCAATGTTAAAAGCCGTAGCTGAGCCTTTTATACCTGATAAATACTTTTCAAAATCTCAATTTCCACAATTTTAATTGTTTAAAAAAAATTTATTTTGCTCTCCAATGTAACGCGACCCTACAACACTGAGCATGCTAGCTAGTGATAATTATTTAGTTAGCTCCTGTTAGTTTGCTTTCTGTTATTAAGTAAAACTATTAATAAACAAAGTTGTGTTTATATATAGGGAATTTAAATTCTGGGTTCAGATTGGTTTAGGATGATACCTTGTTGTTTCTATAGTAACCGCTCATTGACAAGGACTCAGGGACGGATTTTGAAAGGTGTGTGTTGATTGGTGATGTTTAATGGAACAGTTAGGGACGGAGTCTCTGGTGCGTTGTGGAATTGTAACGTTACGTTTTTCCACTTTTTGTGGGTTTTATTTTTTGGTCAAATTTTATATTTATGTCTTATATTTATTTTATATTTGTAAAATATAAATTTTGTTAATTTTGTATTTCGCCTGAATTTTAAATTTCATAATCAAATCTTGCATTTTTTTTTGATTAGCCCAAAAAAACAACTAGCTAATTAGGGGAATGTCAAACTGATGCTAATTTCAGGTTTTGACTTATAAGGTGTTAGAGTAAGAGTTAGCTTTAGAAGCTTTGATTTGCCTGATTTCTAAAAAGAATATTTCAAAATATTTTGGCTGTGTTTTTTTTAAAAAAAAAAAGAGAACACAGGTAACACGCGCTTCAGTGCTATCCTCTCAGACTCAGCACTGCTCTCTAAACGTAGCATGTCCTATTGATCTGTTCATCTCCTGCACAAACAGCAATGCTAGCACTTCTTAAGACTGAGTCAGGTCTACAGAAGATGAGCTGAAACTTGCATTCTGCGTGCCACCGCCGGCCGCCGGAGGACTGAGCGTGATGATTCGAGCGATGTCGGCTAAAATGGCATCATCTCTCGCTCAGCGTTGAGGGAGGAAATGTGAATGTGATGAGACTAGCGCTTATTTCCTGAAGACTCTGAAGTGCTGGGAAAGCTTCTCGGCTAGTTTCCCTTCTAACACAGAGGAACGGTTCGGGTTCCAATTGCGAGCTAAACTTTATGTGAATGTTAGTGTGAATGCTGCATGATTGTGTGATCATAAGCGCAGGTTCCTACCACACACAAAAAGAAAAAAATAGAAAGAAACACTGGAAAATGTTTAACTTTTTGAGGGAAAAAAATTATGTAGAACTTTATTTACTTCAACAGTCATTTAAAAAAATGTAATAAAATTCTCAAACATCTGACTTTGTAAAGATACAAAATACATATTTCAAATAAAATATAAATAAATAAATAAATCCCCAAATAAATCATAAAAAGTATTTTTCATTTTTAAAGCTATTATTAGTTTTTAAAATAAATGTTACCAAATTTGCAAAAGTAATAAGTTAGTAGTTTAAAAAAATAAATAAAACCCCATCTGTTTAAATACATAATAAATAAATTCTCCATACGACTCCCACAAAAATGCAATCTACGTATTTAATATAAGAAAATCATTTAATTATAAATAAAACTCTTTTTTTTAAAGCTAATTGTTAAAATTCAATTTACAAATATCTCTAACAAGATCATTTATCTTTTCTACACTATATAAAAATTATTCTAAAAAAATAAACTAAACCAGTTATTTTTTTCTTTTATTATTTGCAGTGAATTTCAGATTGATTTCTATGTGAAATTTTATTTGTAAGTACTGTTTAAGTAAAGAGTTCACCCGAGGAACCAGAGCTATGATAGTTGTGATGATAATACTTGTGGTGATGATGATGAAGTTGATGGTTGTGGTGATGATGAAGTTGATGGTTGTGGTGATGATGAAGTTGATGGTTGTGGTGATGATGAAGTTGATGGTTGTGGTGATGAAGTTGATGGTTGTGGTGATGATGAAGTTGATGGTTGTGGTGATGATGAAGTTGATGGTTGTGGTGATGAAGTTGATGGTTGTGGTGATGATGAAGTTGATGGTTGTGGTGGTGATGAAGTTGATGGTTGTGGTGGTGATGAAGTTGATGGTTGTGGTGATGATGAAGTTGATGGTTGTGGTGATGATGAAGTTGATGGTTGTGGTGGTGATGAAGTTGATGGTTGTGATGATGAAGTTGATGGTTGTGGTGGTGATGTTGATGGTTGTGGTGATGATGAAGTTGATGGTTGTGGTGATGAAGTTGATGGTTTTGGTGATGATGAAGTTGATGGTTGTGGTGATGATGTTGATGGTTGTGGTGATGATGAAGTTGATGGTTGTGGTGATGATGAAGTTGATGGTTGTGGTGATGATGAAGTTGATGGTTGTGATGATGAAGTTGATGGTTGTGGTGATGATGTTGATGGTTGTGGTGATGATGAAGTTGATGGTTGTGGTGATGAAGTTGATGGTTTTGGTGATGATGAAGTTGATGGTTGTGGTGATGATGTTGATGGTTGTGGTGATGATGAAGTTGATGGTTGTGGTGATGATGAAGTTGATGGTTGTGGTGATGATGTTGATGGTTGTGGTGATGATGTTGATGGTTGTGGTGATGAAGTTGATGGTTGTGGTGATGATGATGTTGATGGTTGTGGTGATGAAGTTGATGGTTGTGGTGATGATGAAGTTGATGGTTGTGGTGATGAAGTTGATGGTTGTGGTGATGATGTTGATGGTTGTGGTGATGAAGTTGATGGTTGTGGTGATGATGAAGTTGATGGTTGTGATGATGAAGTTGATGGTTGTGGTGATGATGAAGTTGATGGTTGTGGTGATGAAGTTGATGGTTGTGGTGATGATGTTGATGGTTGTGGTGATGATGAAGTTGATGGTTGTGGTGATGATGAAGTTGATGGTTGTGGTGATGATGAAGTTGATGGTTGTGGTGATGATGAAGTTGATGGTTGTGGTGATGATGAAGTTGATGGTTGTGGTGATGATGAAGTTGATGGTTGTGGTGATGATGTTGATGGTTGTGGTGATGATGTTGATGGTTGTGGTGATGAAGTTGATGGTTGTGGTGATGATGTTGATGGTTGTGGTGATGAAGTTGATGGTTGTGGTGATGATGAAGTTGATGGTTTTGGTGATGATGAAGTTGATGGTTGTGGTGATGATGAAGTTGATGGTTTTGGTGATGAAGTTGATGGTTGTGGTGGTGATGTTGATGGTTGTGGTGATGATGAAGTTGATGGTTGTGGTAATGATGTTGATGGTTGTGGTGATGATGAAGTTGATGGTTGTGGTGATGATGAAGTTGATGGTTTTGGTGATGATGTTGATGGTTGTGGTGGTGATGAAGTTGATGGTTGTGGTGATGATGAAGTTGATGGTTGTGGTGATGATGATGTTGATGGTTGTGGTGATGATGAAGTTGACGGTTCTGGTGATGATGAAGTTGATGGTTGTGGTGATGATGAAGTTGATGGTTTTGGTGATGATGAAGTTGATGGTTGTGGTGATGAAGTTGACGGTTCTGGTGATGATGAAGTTGATGGTTTTGGTGATGATGAAGTTGATGGTTGTGGTGATGATGAAGTTTATGGTTGTGGTGATGATGAAGTTTATGCTTGTGGTGATGATGAAGTTGATGGTTGTGGTGGTGATGAAGTTGATGGTTTTGGTGATGAAGTTGATGGTTTTGGTGATGAAGTTGATGGTTGTGGTGGTGATGTTGATGGTTGTGGTGATGATGAAGTTGATGGTTGTGGTAATGATGTTGATGGTTGTGGTGGTGATGTTGATGGTTGTGGTGATGATGAAGTTGATGGTTGTGGTAATGATGTTGATGGTTGTGGTGATGATGAAGTTGATGGTTGTGGTGATGATGAAGTTGATGGTTGTGGTGATGTTGATGGTTGTGGTGGTGATGAAGTTGATGGTTGTGGTGATGATGATGTTGATGGTTGTGGTGATGAAGTTGATGGTTGTGGTGATGATGAAGTTGATGGTTTTGGTGATGATGAAGTTGATGGTTGTGGTGATGATGAAGTTGATGGTTTTGGTGATGAAGTTGATGGTTGTGGTGGTGATGTTGATGGTTGTGGTGATGATGAAGTTGATGGTTGTGGTAATGATGTTGATGGTTGTGGTGATGATGAAGTTGATGGTTGTGGTGATGATGAAGTTGATGGTTTTGGTGATGATGTTGATGGTTGTGGTGGTGATGAAGTTGATGGTTGTGGTGATGATGAAGTTGATGGTTGTGGTGATGATGATGTTGATGGTTGTGGTGATGATGAAGTTGATGGTTGTGGTGATGATGATGTTGATGGTTGTGGTGATGATGAAGTTGACGGTTCTGGTGATGATGAAGTTGATGGTTGTGGTGATGATGAAGTTGATGGTTTTGGTGATGATGAAGTTGATGGTTGTGGTGATGAAGTTGACGGTTCTGGTGATGATGAAGTTGATGGTTGTGGTGATGATGAAGTTGATGGTTTTGGTGATGATGAAGTTGATGGTTGTGGTGATGATGAAGTTTATGGTTGTGGTGATGATGAAGTTTATGCTTGTGGTGATGATGAAGTTGATGGTTGTGGTGGTGATGAAGTTGATGGTTTTGGTGATGATGAAGTTGATGGTTTTGGTGATGAAGTTGATGGTTGTGGTGGTGATGTTGATGGTTGTGGTGATGATGAAGTTGATGGTTGTGGTAATGATGTTGATGGTTGTGGTGGTGATGTTGATGGTTGTGGTGATGATGAAGTTGATGGTTGTGGTAATGATGTTGATGGTTGTGGTGATGATGAAGTTGATGGTTGTGGTGATGAAGTTGATGGTTGTGGTAATGATGTTGATGGTTGTGGTGATGATGAAGTTGATGGTTGTGGTGATGATGAAGTTGATGGTGGTGGTGATGATGGTGTTTGTGGTGATGTTTGTATTGATGGTGGTGGTGATGATGTTTGTATTGATGGTCGTTGTGGTCTGGATTGTTGTGGTGATGGTGGTTGTGGTGATGTTTGTATTGATGGTGGTGGTGATGTTTGCATTGATGGTGGTGGTGATGATGATGTTGGTGGTTATGGTGTTGATGGTAGTAGTGATGATATTGATGTTAATGGGTATGGTGATGATGTTGGTGGTTGTGGTGATGTTTGTGTTAATAGTTGTGGTGTTGCTGGTTGTGGTGATGGTGGTGTTGACTGTGGTGATGTTACTATTGATTGTCATGGTGATTATCAGTGTGGATGGTAATGATGGCAGTTGAGTTGCTGATGGTGATGTCAGCAGGTGGTTGTGGTGATGGTGATGATGGCAGCAGTGTTGGTGGTTGTGGTGATGGTGATGATGGCAGTAGTGTTGGTGGTTGTGGTGATGGTGATGATGGCAGCAGTGTTGGTGGTGGTGATGGCAGCAGTGTTGGTGGTGTTGGTTGTGGTGTAGGAAGTGATGATGGCAGTAGTGTTGGTTGTGGTGATGATGGCAGCAGTGTTGGTGGTTGTGGTGATGGCAGCAGTGGTGTTGGTTGTGGTGTAGGAAGTGATGATGGCAGTAGTGTTGGTGGTGTTGGTTGTGGTGATGGTGATGATGGCAGCAGTGGTGTTGGTTGTGGTGTAGGAAGTGATGATGGCAGTAGTGTTGGTGGTGTTGGTTGTAGTGATGGTGATGATGGCAGCGGTGTTGGTTGTGGTGATGGTGATGGCAGCAGTGCTGTTGGTTGTGGTGATGGTGATGATGGCAGCAGTGTTGGTTGTGGTGTTGGTTGTGTTTGTATTAGAGATGATAGCAGTGGTGCTGGAGGTCATGAGGAAGAGATGATTAAAGACGAAGGACATAAAAATCCAGACACACCGGCGTTGAGGAGAATGTTTTGAGAGGCAGTTTTCTGGGGAAGCGGGTCAACACTGCAGAAAATTGGTTGCATACGTTCTACCCTGAAGGGAGCGAGAGAGAAGGAGAAGATTTGCTAGCGATTAGCCGCTGGTCACGATCCAGTTCAGCCCTTCTGATTTCAATTTAATGCGTGTTTAGAGCTTAAACAGGGGAAAGAACAGGGCAAGCAAAAAAAAAATGTCCGTCCAGATTCTTCTTCTTACAGCCTGAACATCTGCCCGAGTGAAGAGGCCTCGGCTAAAACATCTGTCGTCCACATTGGGTGTAAGAGCAGAGCCGCTCTGAAATCTCAGCGCTTTACCTTCCTGTTTCACATTATGGATTATAATCCAGTAGAAAACAGGAAGTGACTTCAAAAAGCTGCTTATCTGATGTTGTTTCATCTCACAAAGAAACATTTCCACTCTTCTGCACTGACACACACACACACGGAAATATGACTCAAGGGTAAAAATGACTACGAGACATACTTTAAGGTTTAAACATGATTTTTAAAGAGAGAAGGAGAGAGAGAGAGAGAAATGCAATGTTAAAAAAACATTGCATAAATAAATAACATTTTCTTATATTTTACTTATTTTAAAAAAAAGTTTGATTTTACATGTGAAGAGATTTTTTTGGATTAGGATAATGAAAATCAGACAATAAAAATATTTAATATTTTTTTTAATTTATCAATCATTAAAGTGCTTTATTTAAAAAACATTCTTTTTTTAATATATAGTTTTTTATTAGAATTATTATTAATATTAAAATGTAATTTTAATACATAAAACTCACGTCACAGAACACAATATTTTTTTTTAATTTATTAATAAAATGAAAAATAGCAGCAACTAATATAAATGAATTGCTAAATAAAACACAAATAAATATCTGAAAAATTGGATTTGAAGAAGACACTGCTAAAAAATAATTAAAATAAATATCTTAAAAATTCAATAATATATTTTTATGAATAGAAAATTACAAAAAATATTATGATAGTAAAAACATACTTATTTTATCTGTCATTAGTGGTATTCTAAAAATAAAATAAATAAATAATTAAAAATTATTAATAAAATTAAGCTTGAGCTATTCACCAGAAATAAAAGCTGTAATGAATTATGGATTATTTATGTGTTAAATAAAAAAATAAAAAAATAATAACAATTAAATTATATTAATTATATTATATTTTTTTTAATGATTATTATAATAAAAGAACAAAAAATATATATAAATATAAATAAAAAAGATGTTGGATTCAACATGAATCAGGGGATTGTGTGTGTTTTTTTGTGATTATGTGTGTGTGTGAGAGAGAGAGAAAGAGAGAGAGAGAGAAAGAGAATGTGGTGAAAAGCTCTTCCTCTGCATTACGGCATTCAGCAGCGTGGCTTATCTCAGCGCTGGAATTTGTCTCTTATCTGCAGCGAGAGGACGAGCTGATGGATTGGTGTGTGTGTGTGTGAGTGTGTGTGTGTATTGGGAGCCCGTGGAGGACAGACGTTGACGTTCCATACTTAAATTCCTCAGAGTGCTGAGTGACGGCAGAAACGCTTGCAGCTCCTGGGTGGCTTCAGGAGACGACACTGAGGGAAACAGAGCTAGCGTTCACTATGCTAACAACATGCTACTATAGCAGCGGTTACTGTTAAAGATTAGTGACGCAGCGGTTTGCTAAGAACTAGCGCTCTTAATCTTTACACACTCGTTCATTACCTGCCAGCTAATCAGCTAAGGAATAGTTCAGGAAGCATACCCGAGGCATGACAGTGTAGCCTCCTAGCTAATCAGCATGAAATCTGGACACTTGGCTAAACCCTGAAGTTTGTCAACTTGCTAACACACACACACACACACAAAAGACTCTGAACTAGTGACTAGCCTACATGAGGAAACTTTAGCTAAAGTCTGAAAGAGGACACAGAGCTAGCATGGAAGCCAAAAGCATGCTGAAGCACAAAATGCACTAAAATAGATGCTTGAATGCTTATGCCTACATGAGGAAAGAAGGACACAGAGGTAGAAAACTAGCTGCTAGATAGCTAGCATGAAAGCCTGAAGCATTATAGGTAATAATCCCTGACATTTCATCCAGACGTCTTAGTAAGAACGCTAATGTGTTTAACGCTAACGTGTGCTTCACTTCCTCTTGATTCAGCATTAGCATTAACGGCTAAATGGTGATTACTAGTGTTGAATTATGATTGACTTAACATCAGGAAGCTAAATTCCTCCACAAGTTATTAATTTCATGTGTTTAATGAATCTGTGAGCCTTAACGACCGAGCTATTTGATTCCAGACTGATGTTTATTATTCGATTCCAGACGGATGGCTTCATCAATTAGCGCCTCTGATAGTTAGCATGATCTCAAAGCAGGTGAGTCAGGTGACCTTCTCCGATTTGAAAAAAAGCTGCAGTGTTTCATAGAGCAGATCATGCTGAGGTAAAAAAAAAAAACAAACCTCTGTGTTAGCCTGCACTCAGTGCATTAGCACGGCATGTAATAGCTGTCCACTCTTTCTCACAAATTAGCACACGCTGACTAGCAAGGAATGCTATGTAGCTTTTGATCAGGTAGCGATTTAATCAGAAGAAAAACACTGTGTTAGTCAGTGGGTGTGGGTGAGTCTGTGCTAGTGATCACCTCAGATTCCTACAGGTGATGGTAAAACTGGCTATTAGCTTGCTAGCTAATTAGCTGTTAGCATGAGGACACAAAAAGCTACTAAACTAGTGGTTTGAAGGTTAGCACGAAATCTCGAGATTTTGCTGAAGCCAAACTAGTGACTAGCCTGCTTATAACATGCAAATTAATAATTAGCACCAGGTACACGAAGGGCTTAAGCCTGACAGAACACAAAAGATGCTAAGCTAGCCACTAGCCTTTGAGCTACTCAGGAATTTCACAGCCATCATTTAAGGATTCTTTAAAGATGCTAAGCTAGCTACTAATGCTCTTGCTAATCGGTGCTTGTTAGTGAGATTTTTGGCGGCAATTTTACAAGATTTTGGACAGCCTTTTTGTTGCCCGATATCCATCTCTCTCGCTCTCTCTCTCTCACACACACACACACACACACTTGATCACCTGACACCGATCCATCCGTCTCATTAGAATAATGAAGCTAATTGACATTAACGAGCCCTAACGAGCCGCGCGCCGGCCAGCTGTCAAAGTGTTCTTTATAAATCTGAAGCTACGAGGTGAATGTTAGCGTCTACTCCGATTTCCGCCATCTCTTATTTCCACCTCCACCTGTTCACACACACACACACACACACACACACACACACGTGTTTTTAAACAGAATGTTACGCTGATTGTTGGTCAGTGAATGCAGCATGAGGAATGAAATAGGTTTAATTACACAGCAGCCGTGTGAACGAGAGAGAGAGAGAGAGAGAGAGAGAGAGAGAGAGAGAGAGTGTGTAATTTATCATTTCTGGGAAGAAAAGGGAATTGTGTGTGTGTGTGTGTGTATGACGGCGCCATTTTTACACTGTCATAATGACAACTGATGTGCTTCTTCTGCAGCGAGCCTCCAGGGAGATGATGATGAAACAGTAACGCAACACAGCTAAAGACACTCCATCATCTGCCCTCGTTTCCTGCAGGATAGAGAGAAGGAGGGGTCACTGCTCCTCTCCTCCTCTCCTCCTCTCTTTTCTCTGTCTTTCGTCTATAATGACACCAGTTTTGCTCAGTGACATCTACATGCTCGAGCCCTAAATCTCTCTCTCTCTCTCTCTCTCTCTCTCTCTCTCTCTCTCTCTCGCTCCCCGTGTCCGTCTGGCTCTCTATCTGAGTCTCTCTCTGTCTGTCTGTCTGTCTCTGTTTGTCTGTCTGTGTCTGTTTCTCTCTCTCTCTCTCTCTGTCCGTCTGCCTATCTGTCTGTCTTTCTGTATCTGTCTGTCTCTCTCTCTCTGTCTGCCTATCTGTCTGTCTCTCTGTATCTGTCTTTCTCTGTCTGTCTCTTTGTCTGTCTCTCTCTGTCTGTCTGTCTGTGTGTCTCTCTCTCTGAGTGCATGCTGGGAGCGAGTGGGTGGAGCATTTGTCTGCGTGGCTGCGAGTGTGGCTGTTTGTTTTCTCTTTTCTGTATTTAATATTTTTCCTTTTTTTGGGGATAATCTAATTTAATCTAATCTTTTTTCGTTGTTTAGTAGGGTTGTGAATAGGGTAGGGTGTTTTTGTGCACGTTTTTTCAGCCTGTTTGCTACCTGAGCTCAGGGCAGCATGGCGGGCCCAGGTGTGGGGGGTTTGGGGTTTCTCACCCAGCGTCATGGGGTGAAGGTGGTCTCCTCAGTGAGTGTGGAGGCGTGTTGTCTGGCTGTAGGGGAGGTGGTGGGGCATGATTCAATTTTGTCGGCGTCTAGAATGAACAACGCCATAGTAATGTTCCTTAATTCCGTAGAAAAGGTAAAGGTGGTTGAACGTCGCCTGGTTCTTGATGGGTCTCTCACTCCCATTCTCCCTCTTTCAACGCCATCGAAAAAAGTCACCATTTCAAATGTCCCTCCGTTTATTAGCGATGATATTTTAAAGCAGACGCTGTCCCGGTACGGAAAATTGGTGTCACGAATTAAGATGATCCCGATCGGATGCGAATCTCCTTTATTGAAACATATAGATTCGTTTAGGAGATTCGTATACATGATCGTGAAAGACGACGCGGATCTAGATCTGGCGCTAAATTTCCAGGTGGATGACTTTAATTATGTTGTCTTTGTCACCACCGAGAAAATGAAATGTTTCGGTTGCAGAAAAACAGAACACTTAGTTTGTGATTGTTCCAACAAAAATAATGATACAACGAACAGAATAAACGAGAACAGTTCCGCCGAGCCGGTCAGGCTGGACCGACCTCAACGGAGCCGACAAACAAAGGTACGAGCGAAAACACATCACACACCGACGATAATCAGTTAAACAGCGATGTTGAACAACCGGAAGATAAACCGAGGGATGATGGAGGTGAAATGGAGACGGAGCGCGTGATTTTTAAAGCGCCATTAAAAAGAAAAAACTCGGACAAAAGCAGTGAGTGTAGAGTTCAGAAGAAAGCCGACATCGAGGAATCAGAGGAACAGCATGAGACAGAAAGTGAAAGTGAGCTATCTGACTCCGGCACAGTTCTGTCCCAGAGTGAGGGCTCAGGCAGAAACTATAATGTAGATGACATCAAACTGTTTCTAAAGGCAACAAAAAACAAGAGAGGCATACAGGTCAGAGAATATTTTCCTGACCTAAAACAGTTTATAGACAAATCTAAAAGTTTAATGGCTGAGGGATGTTTCACTAACAAAGAAGTTTACAGGCTAAAGAAAATAGTTAGAAAACTTAACTCAGAACTAAATGACGACAGGGATTAAGATTAGGAATTCCAGTGGGGTTTGTCTTCTGTTGTGCCTGTTTTTATTTTCTTTCTTGAGTATGGGTGAAGTACGAATTGCTTCTCTAAACTTAAATGGTGCCAGAGATCCATGAAAAAGAGCCGAACTGTTCGAACTCATTAAACAGAAAAAAACTGATGTTACTTTTATTGAGGAAACACACAGTGATTTTAAAAATGCCACTGATTGGACCAGGGAATGGGAAGGGATCTCTGTTCTTAGCCATAATACCACACTTAGTGGAGGAGTTGGCATTTTATTTATGAAAAGTTTTAGTCCTGTGATTTACCAGTATGAAGAGGTGCACAGTTTGAAAATAATGTATTTGTTTTTATTTGTGTGTATGTTCCAACCTCAGCAATAGAGAGGATGCTGTTTTTAGACACGTTAAATCTTACTCTGCAGAGCTGCTGATGATTTTTTATTTCTGGGAGGGGATTTTAACTGCACAGAACAAAACCTAGACAGAAATCATGTAGAACCTCACTTACTCTCACATAATCGCCTCATCAAAGTTATTAACACACATGAACTAAGTGATGTTTGGAGTCCTCTCCATGAACACAATTTTATTGAGTAATAATGATTTTAGAGAAACATTTAAAATGTTTTGGGATGATTTTAGAGCTAGGAAACTGTCTTTTCAATCTGTACAGAGGTGGTGGGATTTTGGTAAAGTGCAAATTCAACAATTTTGTCAACAGTATGCTCTCAACAGTTCTAAAGAACTAACCAAGTCCTTGAAAGCCTTAGAGACCAATATAATTAAACTGCAAGAACTGACAGAATCCACACAAGACCAAAAATACATGGAACTTCTCTCTAAGAGAGAAGTTGGCTTCCCAGTTGGCTGAAATTCTAGGGGTGAAGGCACAGGGGGCTCTGGTCTGGTCTAGGTTCCAGAATGTAGATCAGATGGATGCACCATCTAAGTTTTCTTCAGCCTAGAGAAAAAAAAACAGATAAAAAAGACTAATCCATGCCCTATGTTCTGAGACTGGGGATCTGTTACTAAACAGTAACACTAAACACTAAAGATGTAAAAAAGCTTGACTGGAGGAAGGCTACCTCTGAGTTGTCGTAGGGCAGTTCTCACCCTTTTACTAAAAAAAGGTGACCTTACAGACATTAAAAACTGGCGCCCGGTTTCACTTCTCTGTACAGATTATAAACCGCTCTCAAAAGCCCTAGCTAACAGGCTGAAAAAATTAATGGACTATGTCATTCATCCGGACCAGACCTACTGTGTCCCTAATAGGTACATTTTTGACAATGTGTCCCTCATTCGGGATGTTATTGAGGTCTCTAAGTTGCTGAATTATGACATTGGACTGATATCGCTAGACCAAGAAAAGGCGTTTGATAGAGTTGAACACTTACACCTGTGGAAAACGTTAGAAGCCTTTGGCTTTTGCCACGATTTTATAAACAAGATAAAGGTTCTTTACAGCAATGTGGAGAGCATACTTAAAGTTAATGGTGGCTTATGCATTCCGTTTAAGGTTAACAGAGGGATAAGACAGGGATGCTCTTTATCTGGTATGTTATATTCTCTAGCCATTGAACCTTTATTAGAACAGATAAGGAGAAGTTTACATGGCCTTCATCTACCAGATCACCAGAACACAATCTGTTTATCTGCCTATGCTGATGATGTGACAGTTTTAATTAGCAGACATAGTGATATGCATGTTTTAATGTATTGTCCTCTGCAAAGGTGAATTGGAACAAAAGTGAAGCACTGTTGTGTGGAAAATGGACAAAAGGAAAGCCACACCTTCCTGATGGTTTGACCTGGTGAGGAGATGGTTTTAAATATTTAGGTGTGTTTTTGGGAGATGAGGCCTTTACTCAGAGGAATTGGGAGGGGGTTGTAGAGAAGGTTAAAGGTAGACTGGAGAAATGGATAACACCAGAAATGTCGTATAGAGGGCGTACATTAGTCACCAATAACCTTATAGCTTCTAGTTTCTGGCACAAGCTGACTTGTGTAGATCCTCCACCACATCTGCTGGCTGAGGTACAAACTGTGATGGTCAACTTCTTCTGGGACAAGCTGTACTGTGTGCCCCAGGGTGTGCTGTACTTACCAAAGGAAGAGGGTGGGCAAGGACTCGTTCATCTGCAAAGCAGGACGGCAGCATTTCGTCTGCTGTTCATACAGAGACTCCTCAATGGCACAGAGCTTTCCAGCTGGCAGGCAACTGCATGCACCTTACTGCGCAACGGGGAGGGATTGCAGATAGACAGGAGTCTCTTCCTTGTGGATCCTGCAAAGCTAGACACCAGAAGGTTACCAGGCTTCTACAAAAGTCTTTTTAAAGTCTGGAACTTCTTCACACTGCAGAGAGACAACAGAACCCACTCTCTTCACTGGCTCCTAGATGAACCGCTAATTCATGGAGCGCGGTTCGACATCTCCAACAGCACCTGTTTCTTTCCTGGACTTAACAGGACACTACAGGAAGCAAGGACAATTACTTTGGGGTACCTAGTTGACCATGTGGGAGCAGACTTAATTTACACAGAGGGGGTAGTTGCACACCTGAACATCAGGTCCACACGAGCAGTCTCCCAGCTGCTGCTGAAATGGAGAGACACTTTGACAGCTGAGGAAAGAACTCTGCTAATGGATTACTGCAGTGGGGCGGCTACCCCAAACCCCAGAGACATCTTCCACAGCGTAACCATCCGGCCAAAACTGGAGGACTGCACAGGGCCATTCCTGGAAGTTGGGAAATCCATGGTTTTGGATTTCTTGAATGTTACAGGGAAAAGTGTGTATAAAGCTTGTGTCATGTTTTTTAACAGAAAGCTTTTAAACAAGAAGGTTGATATGCCCTGGCGCAATGTACTTATGCTAAATGAAAATGTAAAACCAGAATGGAGAGCCCTGTATAAGCCACCATTAACTAAAAGAGTAGGAGACTTACAGTGGAGAGTTCTGCATGGGGCCATTGCTGTTTATGCTTTTATTTCAGTTTTAAATCCTGAAGATCCTGGAGCAGAATGTCCTTTTTGTTTTAACAGGGAAACTGTCTATCACGCTTTTACTCAATGTCTTAGATTAAAGCCACTATTTATGATTTTACAGACCTTGTTTAACTCTTAAGGATGTTTTCTCAATGGAGACTTTTATCTTTGGTTTTAAGTATGTTCACAGGAAGCATTTTACTTGTGAGCTGCTAAATTTTATTTTGGGTCAGGCAAAACTGGCCATCCACATCAGCAGAAAAAACAAAATAGAAAAAATCCCAGGTCATGATGTTACTGTTTTATTCACAGCTTTTGTCAAATCCAGAGTACTGATTGACTTTTGTTTTTATAATTCTGTGGATAATCTTGCTGCCTTTGAGATGAGATGGTGTAAAAATAATGCTTTGTGCTCTGTTGATGAAGGAAAAGTAATTTTTACACATTTTTAAATGCTCCTTGATTTTTAGCACTTTTTAAGTAATAATGCTATTTATTAATATGGTGTTTTTTGATTTTCTGAAAATTGTTTGCACAATGAAATAAATGTATTTTTAAAAATCAAATCTCTGTCTGTCTCTCTGTCTCTCTCTCTTTGTCTGTTTCTCTCCATGTCTCTCTCTGTCTGTCTGTCTTTCTGTCTCTCTCTCTCCCCTTTCTATCGTATCCCCCTCTCTGACCTCCTCAGTGACGTGTTGTTTTTGTCATTCATTATAAAAAAGTTTCTAATAAAGGATGAATGAAAGGGAAAAAAACTAACAATAAGGAAGAAAAAGAAATAAATAATAAAATTGTTACATTGAATTTAATGATGCAATTTTTTTAATTCTAAAATGTCTTAAAGGTATGTGTTACCGGACACCACAGGGAAGAACCGAGAGGAAGCAGGTTAGCCTGTCTCCTGGAGTTCATGATTTCCCGGACCTGGTAGATGGTGTCGTCTGCATCGACCTTGGGTGGAGGAGGCACCTCCGGTTCTGTGGACGGAGGGAGAACAGGGTTAACATATGGTTTAAGCAGTGAAACATGAAAGGTAGGTGAAATGCAGTAGTGGTTGGGAAGGTTGAGCTCATAAGTCACTTCATTTATCTGTCTCTGAATGGTGAAGGGACCTATATAACGGGGACTGAGCTTTTTGCAGGGGAGTCTGAGGCGGATGTTCCGGCGGGCGTCTGCCTGGCTCTTCTGCCGATGGACATGCGCTGACTCCCAGACCCTCTCACTCTCTCTGAACCAGTGGTCTACTGCTGGTACTTCGGACGGTTCTCCTGACCATGGGAACAGAGGCGGCTGGTAGCCGAGTATACACTGAAAGGGAGTTAATCTGGTAGCTTCTTGGTGGAGTGAGTTTTGTGCATACTCGGCCCAAGGGAGATATTGAACCCAGTCGTGCTGGCGCTCATGGCAGTACATTCTGAGATAACGCCCGATTTCTTGGATCTTGCGCTCAGTCTGGCTGTTCGTCTGAGGGTGATATCCTGAGGACAGACTCACCGACACTCCCAGTAGCTTGAAGAAGCCCCGCCACACCTGAGAAACAAACTGGGGCCCTCTGTCAGACACAATGTCCTCGGGAATACCAAAGTGTCTGAACACATAGTGAAAGAGGGCTTCTGCCCTTTCCAGGGCTGTGGGCAGGCCTCTGAGTGGGACTAACTTACAGGCTTTGGAAAACCGATCGACTGCGACAAGAATGATTGTGAAGCCATCAGAGGTGGGTAGATCTGTGGCGAAGTCCACACCTATATGGGACCAGTGTCTGTGAGGCATCAGGAGTGGCATGAGTTTACCCTCCGGCAGACGTTGTGGCGTAGAAGTCATGGCACAGACTGGGCATCCCTTTACGAAGTGGGCGATATCCCGGGCCTTGTTGGGCCACCAATACCTGTCCTTGACTAGTGAGAGGGTTCATTGCCTGCCAGGATGTCCAGAGCCCAGAGAGGTGTGCACTGAGTCCAGAAGGAAAAGACGTTGGGAGGTTGGCACATAGGTCTTTCCTTCAGGACCTCCCGGCAGAGCAGGTTCCTCGGTAGTGGCGGCACGAATGTCCTCATCAAAGGACAGAACAAATGAAGAGATCTGGAGGGAGTACAGGCTCAGGTTCCTCTGGTCTGGGATCAGGTGAGTGGATCCTGGACAGGGCATCGGCCTTGGAGTTCTTGTGCCCAGGACGGTAGGTGACTGTGAAACTGAACCGGGTGAAAAACAGGGCCCAATGAGCCTGTTGCAGGTTCAGGCATTTAGCCTCCTTGAGATACTGTAAGTTTTTGTGATCGGTGATCACTTCGAAGGGATGATATGCTCCCTCCAGCCAGTGCCGCCACTCCTCGAGAGCCAACTTGATGACTAACAGTTCCCGGTTTCCGATGTCGTAGTTTTGCTCCGCCGGGGACAGCTTCTTGGAGAAAAAGGCGCATGGGTGGCGGACAGGTGGCTCACCTCTCCACTGGGATAACACTGCTCCTACTCCTAGGGCCAAGGCATCGACCTCTACCATGAAGGGCCAGCTAGGGTCTGGATGGGTGAGAGTTGGAGAGGAGCAGAATGCGACTTTCAGCTTCCGGAAGGCTTCGACCACATTTGTTGTCCAGCTGAGTGTTTTTGGCTCGTTACGCAGGAGGGAGGTGAGTGGAGCCGTATGCTCAATGTAGTTAGCAATGAAGCAGCGGTAGAAGTTCACAAACCCCAGGAAGCGTTGGAGATCCTTGAGAGTCTGGGGTTGTGGCCAGTTCTTCACCGCTTCTACCTTAGACTGGTCCATCTGGATACCCTTGGGAGAGATGATGTAGCCTCGGAAGTGAATTACGGGCTGGTGGAACTCACATTTTTCCAACTTAGGGTAGAAGTGGAAATGGCGGAGACAGACATGGGTGATGTCGTCTGAATGATTGGTGGAATAGATAAGAATGTCGTCGACATAGACGATTACAAATCGGTGGAGCATGTCACGGAAGATTTCATTCATAAAATTCTGAAAGACCGACGAGGCATTTGAGAATCCATATGGCATAACCAGGTACTCGTAATGACCTGCAGGAGTGATAAAGGCCGTCTTCCACTCTTCACCTCGTCGGATGCGGATGAGGTTGTAAGCGCTCCGCAAATCGAGTTTGGTGAGGACGCAAGCTCCACGCAGTTCCTCGAGGGCTGCAGGTACCAGAGGCAGGGGGTGAGTGAACTTTACCATCTGCGAGTTTAAGTTCCGGTAGTCAATGCAAGGATGAAGCCCTCCACCCTTCTTGGCCACGAAGAAGAAGCTGGAAGCCGCCAGAGAGGTGGATGGGCGAATGAATTCTTGGTGTAGCACCTCCCGGATGTATTCCTCCATCGCCTTTTGCATAAACTTTTCCTTTGGGCATTTTGGCATCAGGCAGGAGGTCAACAGCACAGTCCCATGGTTGGTGTGGCGGGAGTTTGGTCATGGCAGCTTTACTGAAGACATCCTGGTAATCCAGATATTCCTCAGGGGGGTCCACTTGGACTAAGCTCTGTGGGCTCTCAACAGTGGTAGATCCCAGAACTGCAGTTTTGGGGACCGGAACCGGGAGTGCTCGTAGTCAGTGCTGGAGACAGCTTTCACTCCACTGGTCGATACTCCCTGAGCTCTAGGGGCGTCCCAGGACGACATCCACTTTGGACTCCTCCAGCACCAGTAGGGACAACGTCTCCTCATGAGACAGCCAATGCGAAGACGCAGTTCGGGAGTGGCCCACTGCACCAGTCCATGACCCAGCAGTTTGCCTTGGATTGTGGCTATCAGGTAACATGTCGGGCTTGGTTGGCGTGGGATATTGCTGGGAGACAGGACATGGGAGGAAATGAAGTTCCCGGATGAGCCAGAGTCAAAGAATACATTGACTGCGTAAGATCAAGAGGCGTGGATTAGTGTGGCATCATGATATCGTGGGTTGGAAATTACTGAATTCAGATAGATTGTACTCACTGCCAGGTGTGGAGGACTGACTGGGCAAGCTTGGACCAGGCAGTATTTGTCTGTCTGCATAGGTTGCTGGGGAGCCCTTGGAGTGTGAGGGATCTGAGATACTTCTCTCTTCAATGGAGACCGCGGCGAGGTATTCACATACATGCTGGGCTTTTAATATGAAATTTTCCAACCCAACGGAATCATCATAGGTTGCCATCAGTTGTCGGATCGCGGGCTGCAAACCACGCTGGTAAGCTGAGAGTAACGCCACTTCGTTCCAGCTGCTAGAGGCCGCCAGTGTTCTGAAGCGAAGAGTATACTCACGGATGGTCTGTTCGGCTTGCCGTAGGTTGAACAGTTCCTCGTGCACGGAGAGGGCGGAAGTGCTCGTGCCAAGCCCAGTGTTGGACTTTTGGAGGTCCACAATGCCTCAGCCCAGCGCCGAGCTTCTCCAGAGAGCAACGAGAGGAGGAAGGCGATCTTCGCACAGTCTTCAGCAAACTGATGGGGAAGCACATCAAAATATAATTGGCACTGCATCAAGAAGCCTTGGCATTCAGATACCTCACCCGAGTACGCTGCCGGCACTGCCATGGAGTAGGTGGAGGTGGACGCTGTCTGTAAGGCCTCCCGGAGGGAAGTGACCAGCTTGGAGATCGGGTCCCGTGCCGGGGTTGCTCTGGCTTCCATCTCGGAAAATCTTTTAGGGCGAGTATTCTGTTACCGGACACCACGGGGAAGAACCGAGAGGAAGCAGGTTAGTGAAAATATATTCCTTTCTTACTGGCAATCACAATCGCAGAAAGGAAGGCAAGACAAGGGGAAACTGAAACGGATCAACACAGATTCCTGGGAAGAACAGGAGAGGCATATATATATATATATATAAACACGGAGGCAAGTAGAGTAGACTGCAGTTCAATAGCTATAATACTCGCAGCTGACTCTGGCGAGTGAGAGAGTTAAATAGGCTGGTTAATTGGGTGCAGGTGACATCGCTAAAATTCTGGTGATTGGGGGCTTGGTAGTGTGACTGAGGTTGGTGTGACAGTATGAAGTAGTTTATTTTACCTTTTTCATTTTTTGTCTTTTATTAAAAATAGCTTATTTAATCTATATTTTGTAATTAAAAAAGGAAAAGGAGAATAAATAAATAACAAAAAAAGAATAAGTTTGGATCATGCAGTAATTTAGAAAAAAATATTTATAAAATGTTTTTTTAAAAATTTCACATAAACACAAAATTCTACATTAACCTTAAATAATACAATTATTTTTTGTCAGAATTCAGTTTATAAAATTTTCATTGATTTCAATTATTTTATTAAATGTTTTAAATATTACAGCCTGATGTTTTTTAAAATAAAAAATTTAAATCACTTTTAAATTCTTAAATCTTACTTCCTGTTTGACAAATGGCAACCTTAATAAATAAATGTAATTCTTTATTAAATATATGCAATTTTATCAATACTTTTTCTGTGTGTTTATTTTAAAAAAAGTATATATATCTTTCACACATCTTTACATTACCAGTCAAAAGTCTGGACACTCCTTCTAATCCCATGGTCTTTCCTGATGTTTATTTCTTTCTACATTGTAAAACAATGCTGAAGGCGGCCGAAATCCACAATAATGTCATTTGAACAGTTGATATTGAGATATGTCTGCTACTGATGCTCTGTAAAGCCTTCATAACGCCTCTAATCTGAGGTGCTGTTAATTGGTGATTTCTGAGGCTGGTCACTCTAAATGAACTTCTCCTCTGCAGCAGAGGTCAGTTTTGGTCTTGCTTTACTGGGATGGTCTTCATGTGAACCAGTTTCATCATGGTGCTTGATGGGTTTTGCAAATGCACTTGACAATACTGTTCTTACAAGAACTATTCCAGAACACCTGACCTTCGTGTCTTAAAATAACAACTGACTGGTTTTTGTTGTCATTACATATGGATTACTGAAGTCCCTGTGTGTTATTTCGTAGTTTTGAAATCCCCAGTATTGTTCTAGAATGTAGAAAATAAATCCCTAAACAAAAAACACTGAATTAAAAGGTGTGTCCAAACTTTTGACTGGTAGTGTACATAACTGAGATTTTATTTCATTTTTATCGATGAGATTTTTATTTGTAATTTATTATTTATACACTCAGGTAGAGGGCGTGACCTAAAGTATGGGGGAGGAGCTTTACTTTTAAACCTTTTTCAGAAACATATTTTAAAAAATCAATAAAAGCATGTTTAAAATTGTTGATAGATGAGTTTGCCTTCATGACAGGGAAGTATTTATTTATTTATTTATTTATCTATCTATCAGAGAACATGTTGTGGACTTTCTCTCGGTCGTTATCCACTTTATTAACATTTCCACAGAGTTTTATGCAAATGACACACACACACTTCCTCCATACACGTGTTTCATAACGAGCAAATTGGATTTTAGATTTAACGCCTGGGTTTTGGGGAACATCTGCATAAACGCCAGAGATGGATGGAGTTTATTATTAAACACTGAACATTCACAGCGCTGATCTGTTTAAATGTGACACTGTCAATTATTATAATATGATAGCTGTGTGTGTGTGTGTGTGTGTGATGGAAATGCAAATAGCAGAGGCAGGAAGTAATAAGCTGTAAATCAAATATAGTAGAAAATTGAGTTTTAGCGTGACATGAAACGCAGTTAACTGTAATATTGATCTGAAACAGACTCGGATTAATGAGGTATTTACAACACACACACACACACACTGAGATAGCGTGAGACAGGCTGGAAAAGTTATTCATTACATGTATTTTAAATGGAAATATAGAAAAGAAAAACACACAGACTAAGAAAAGTTAACCAAAAAAAAAGAAAAAATATTTTTACAAAGGCAACAATATTTTTTATAATTTTTTAAAAATATATATTTTTTAAAATAAATAAAATAAAGCAGCAAGAAAATGTAAAAATAAAAAAATGTATATGGACAGTAAATAATTACAAGCATTTTATGATTAAGTCCTAAAGCATGAGGAAGCACAAAATCCACTAAACTAACTAACTAGCGGTTAGCATTTGGACGCTGAAAAGTTAGTAAACGTGCTAACACACAAAAAAAGACAGTGACTATCCATCATGAGGACAGGGGAGGACACAGAGAGATAGAAAACTAGCTGATTGATAGCTAGCATGAAAGCCTAAAGCATGACGAAGTCCACAAGGCACTAAAATAGCTGACAGCATGGTAATCAGCTAACTAGCGGTTAGCGTAAGATTTGAGTACTGAAAGAGGACACAGAGATGCTAGCATCTAGCCTACTAACTAAGCAGCCGGTGTTCATAGTTAGCATGAACTCTGGACATTTCGCTGAATCATGAACACAAAAAATATTTTTAAAAAAATATATAAAATAAAAGAAATAATATATATTTTTTATATAAAACAGCATGAAGATGTAATAATAAAAATGTATATGGATGCTACATGATTTTGTCATGACATCAAGAAAACATTTTTTTGCTCAGATTCAACGAAACAATTTTCACAACTTTAAAAAACATTAAATAAAATGTTAACACATACACACAAATATAATATTATACAAAATTATTCCAAAATTATTTACAAATTTTTATACTGCACTGCAGACTTTACAGTCCTGATCTTCTAGCCCAGAAACGCTGGTTTAGTCAGAAATATTAATCAAAAATTAAACAGTAAAATTCCAGTCTTTATTTATTTATTTATTTATTTATTTTTTGGATAATATAACTGATGTGACTGATCAGTGACCACAATAACGCTCAGAGTGTTAATAAAAAGTTTATAGCTAGAAATAAGAGAATTGAAAGAGTTCAAAGTGGTGATTCAACTTTTGAATTTTGAAGCAGGATAAAAAAATTATTTTAAATTAATTTAAGTTAATTTTAATTTTAGTTCACTAATCAGACCAGAGAGTGTAACTTTAACAGGATAAAAAAATCCACAACAGGATGACATTTTTTGATGATGATGCTCATTAAAATAAAAGAATTCATGTATTTAGTATTTAAATTTAAACATTACGATTGGCTGCTACACAATTCCCCAATAGTTCATGTTTAAAAAACAAAACAAAACTCTAATTTCTCATACTTATTCAATAAATTCTTAAATAATAGTAAACACTAGGGATTAAATCTAAGCAAATTAAAATATTCAGGTTCAGAAGATAATTAGAATTAATTTTATTTATTTATTAATTTTTTCATTCATAAAATTTCTTTACTATTTAAATTATTATTTAGAACTTATAATAAATTATAAATTAATTACATAAGTTATAATGTTATTATTAGTATTTAAAATAGTTGAAAAAAATTATTTAAATGAAATAAAATGAAATAAAAAAATTTAAATCAATTAATTTCATAAATAAAGGGCAGGTGTAAACTGTGAAACCCACACTGGGGCAGTTTGGATAAACAAGTGCAGCAAATCAAATTCCTCTTGGATTCTCTACTAATCAGCCAGAGCTGGAAACTAAGAACCATTAGTTATCCTAGGAACCTTTTGAGAACCTTTAAAGAATCATACTACTGCTGTTTTTTGTCAATGGTTCTACAAGATTATTGATCTTTGGATTATTGGTGTCCATCTGGGGATCTCAAGTGCTTTCATATATTTAAATGATAGTCTGGTGGAACCCTTGATTATCCAAAAAAAATTTTTGTACCAAAAAAAAAAGATTGTACCAAGTCTGAAGTGCAGTAATGTGAGTTTTACCTCACACCTACTCAGTTAATAAACAAAACGCTTCTTCAAGGGTTCTTGGTGGGTTTCTTGGATGATGGATGGACTTTACACAAAGAAATAAACCCTTAACGCTTCTAAGAGAGTGCGTACTCGTTCTATCCTACTGTGTTCACCTGCTCCGTGTCTTTTCCCTCAGGTATAGTGAAGGTGTCGCTGTGACATGTAAACACAAGCCAGGTTCTCCACACAAAGAGGTTTAAGAAAGTTCTACCAGACAAATCTGACTGCTTTTGTGCGCCGGATCTCTGAAACGAAGAGCGTTTCGAACTCCGGGAGGCTTCGGGTATCAACATTGGAAAAAAAAAGTAAGCGACAGAGACGAATTGCGAGGTGAAATCTGCGTCTCAAGCTGAAGCTCTGAGAAATACTATGAATTAAAAGTGGCTTCAGAGGGGATTTTTTTATTTACCTCCTTCAACCACTTGGGTTCTGCTTACCAACGCTGAAAGAATTTACTAAGCAAGAAAAGTAAATATAAATTATTAAATATATATATATATATATATATATATATATATATATATATATATATATATATATATATATTTAGTTTTTATGACTAAAAAAACAATTAGTGTAAAAATTTTCCCTGGTAATATTTAATTATATAATTATTTAATAATAAAATAAATAAATTTTTAAAAATGTTTTACTGAGTTAGGCTTATTTATATATAATGTAATGACATAGTTGGTCTAATTATAGCATCACTTTATTTATCTTTATTTTTTTAATATGTATTATTATTTAATTAAATAATTAGAAAATACAAATACAGAAAATGTACATTTAAAAACATATTATAATTACATTTTAGCAAAATAAACGTGTCAATTAAATGATCACTATAAGAAGTATAATTATTAATAGAAATTAATAAACAACAATATTTTAAATAAATGTAAAATTGAAGAAAATGTTTGAATTGATGCATTCAGAATGAATAAATATGTAATAAAAATAATAAATGGACAAACACATAAATAAAAAAAAAATAACCTGTAGGAAAACTAGTAACACATTACAGTAAACACTATGGATTAAATGTAAACAAATAAAAACATTCATGTTCAGAAGGTAATGCTAATTTTATTTATTTATTTATTTATTTTCTAAAATCTCTTTTCTATTAAAATTTTTTATAGCATTAATAATAATAATAATAATAATAATAATAATAATAATAATAATAATAATAATAATTATTATTATTATTATTATTATTATTATTGTTGTTGTTGTTGTTTTAAACACTTAGTGCTTTAAATATGAAAAAAATTGAATTAATCCTTTGAAGAAAAAATGTATTTTTTTATTTTTATTTTTTTTAAAGGGGGTGATGTAACCTCTGAAACCCAAACTGGGCAGTAAGAGTTTGACTTTGAATTTGGGACACACACACACACACACACACACACGGTTTTACACACACTGTAAAAGGTTATTAATCAATTAGAATGAAATATATTACATGGACAGTGACTTCAGAAGACAGGAAACCCCCTAAATTCCTGCCAAAGAACCACCACCAGCCCCACCATGTAGCCCCTCTGCTGTCCATTATTATTATTAATAATAATAGTAGTAATAGTAGTAGTGGTGGTGGTCTTCTTTCGGTCAGGAGGGTAAGTCTATCCCCCAGGTGTGTAAATGTTGGCTGTTGTGCTCCATTGTCTCTGGATTGCTGTTGTCCCTCTTTCCTTTCACGTCCCTCTCTCAGTATTTGGGTGGATTTCATTACTTCCGCCTCGGGGCCACAGCACCGCCACAACAAAGGGCTTCTGGTTTTTCCTGTGTGATGGACTGATGGAGTGGTGAAATGGTGGTGTGGATCATTCAGAGATTCCACTTACAAACCGCTAACTTGGAGGAAGAGGAACAGAAGCTCACGGGAGTCACAATCTGTGTTATATTCACTTTATTCTGCTGTATACAAAGACAATGAGCAGGGGCAGAATACAGTCCACACACTGAGCTGAGCAGCCCGGGGTCAACAGCCTGGAATAATAACACTACTGCTAGTGATACTATTAATACTGCTACTGATACTATTAATACTGCTACTGATACTATTAATACTGCTACTGATACTATTAATACTGCTACTGATACTATTAATACTGCTACTGATACTATTAACACTACTGCTACTGATACTATTAATACTGCTACTGCTACTATTAATACTGCTACTGATACTATTAATACTACTGATACTATTAATACTGCTACTGATACTATTAATACTACTGCTACTGATACTATTAATACTACTGCTACTGATACTATTAATACTACTGCTACTGATACTATTAATACTACTGCTAGTGATACTATTAATACTACTGCTAGTGATAGTATTAACACTACTGCTACTGATACTATTAATACTGCTACTGATACTATTAACACTACTGCTACTGATACTATTAACACTACTGCTACTGATACTATTAATACTACTGCTACTGATACTATTAATACTACTGCTACTGATACTATTAATACTACTGCTACTGATACTATTAATACTACTGCTACTGATACTATTAACACTACTGCTACTGATACTATTAATACTACTGCTACTGATACTATTAATACTACTGCTACTGATACTATTAATACTGCTACTGATACTATTAACACTACTGCTACTGATACTATTAATACTACTGCTACTGATACTATTAATACTACTGCTACTGATACTATTAAAGTGCTGCACTGTGATGCTATTAATACTGCTGCTAACGGTGATGGTATTAGCACTACTGCTGCTGATGCTAGGTGTGCTGCTACTGGTGCTATTAGCACTGCTGCTGCACGATTGCTGGTGTGCTGCTGCTGGTGGTGGTGGTGAGTGCTGCTGCTGCTGGTGCTATTAATTGCGCTGCTGCTGTTACGATTAGCTGGCGCTGCTTAGCTTTAACGTGCTGGTGAGTACAGCTGCTGATTGCTGTGTGCTGCCTTGCTGCTGTGCATGCTGTAGTGCTGCAGCAACTGCTGATGCTGTTAATTGCTGCTAGCTGGTGATGCTATTGTGCTGCTGGTGATAGTGTGGCGCTGCTGCTGCTGGTGCTGAGTGTGCTAACAACGTTGATAATGCTATTGGCGCTGGTAGCACTGCTGCTGGTGCTATGTGTGCAGCTTAGTTGGTGTTAATGCTAGCTGCTGTTGCTGTTAAATTGCTGCCAGCAGCTGATTGCTGGTGTACTGCGCTGCTGGTGCTGTGTGCGTGGTGCTGATGCTGCAGTAACGCTCCAGTGCTGAATTGTGCTGCTTAGCTGCTGGTGTTATTGAGTGCATGCAACGTGCTGGTAATAGCTATTGGCGCTGCTTAGCTGCTGGTGCTGGTAATTGTTAACAGCGTGCCAGCTGCGTGGTTAGCTGTGTGCTGCTGCTGCTGGTGCGCATTGGCGCTGCGCTGCTGATTGCTGTGGTATGCTAGCTGCTGATTAGCTGGTGCACTTTAACGCACTGCGGTGCTGTGTGCTGCTGCTGGTGATTGCTGGTAGTACTGCTGCTGCTGATTAACTGTGGCGCTGCGCTCTGGTACTGTTAATTGCGCTGCAGCGCTTGCTGTGTGCGCTTGCTAAAGGGTGGATGGTATTGGCGCTGCTAGCTGCTGGTGCTGTGGTGCGCTGCGGTGCTGTGGCGCTGCTTAACGGTGCTAATTGGTGTTGCAGCTGCTGATTAATTACTGGTGGTGCTTAACGGTGCTGTTAATTACTTAGCTCAACGATTTGCTAATTACTGCTGTAGCTGCTGAACGCTGTTACTGCGCTTCGCTGATTGTTGATTGTCTGCTGCTGATCTATTGTGGCGCTGCCAGCTGCTTCGTGCTTAACCAGCGGTAGCTATTAGTAACAGCAACTGATTGCTGTTTAGCTGCTGCTGGTGCTATTGTGCTGCTGCTGCTGATTGCTGTTACTGCTTAACGCTGATGCTGTAACATTGCTGCTGCTGGTGGTGCTGGTAATGCTGCTAACGCTGCTGCTAATTGCTGCTTGCTGCTGATGCTATTAAGCAATTATGCTGCTGCTGGTGATGCTATTAATGCTGCTAGCTGGTGATGGTGTTGGCACTGCTAGCTGCTGATTAATGTGCTGCTAGCTGGTGATGGTGATTGGCACTGCTACTGCTGATTAGCTATTGTGCTGCTGATGCTGCTGATGCTGTTAGCACTGCTGCTGCTGGTGCTGTGTGCTGCTGCTGATTGCTGTGACGCACTGCTGTGGCGCTGCTGCTGGTGCTGCTAATTAGTAACAGCAGCTTGCTGTATGCTGATTGCTGCCAATTACAGTGCTAGCAGCTGCTGATTGCTGTGGCACTGCCCAGCTGCTGATTGCTGTGTGCGTTAACGCTGCTGATTGCTGTGGCACTGCTGCTGCTGATGCATTGTGCGCTGCTGCCGATTGCTGTTAATTGTGCTAACGCTGCTGATGCTGTTGGCGCTGCTTTAACCGCTGCTGTGCTGTGAAGCTAACAGCGCTGCTGTTAATGCTGCTGATGCTGGTGTACTGCGCTGCTGGTGCTGGTGAGCACTGCTCAGCTTGCTGGTGCTGGTTAATTGTCTGCCCAACGCTGCTGGTGTGCTTGATGCCATTAACGCGGTGCTGTAGTGCTGCTGCTGAAAACAGCAGCTTATATTGGTGCTTAGCTGCTGATTGCAATGTGTGCTGCTGATTGCTGTTATATTAGCGGCTGCGATGCTGTGAGTAGCAGCAGCAGCGCTGTGAAGTAGCAGCTGCTGATGCTGTTCTGTTATGCTGGTGCTGTTGGCGCTGCGCTTAACGGGTTAACATTAATTAGCCAGCAACGCGTTGCTGTTGTTGCAGCTGGTGCTGATTAATGCTGCTGATGCTATTGATTGCTGTAACAAGCAGCGAGCTGCGTACTGTGTGCTGTACGGTGCTGTTGTGCTGCTGATGCTGTGGTGCTGTGCTACTAATTGCTGCTGCGGTGCTGTTAATGCAAGCTGCAACGGTGCTGCAATTGTGCTGCTGCTAGGTGCTATTGAGTAAGCAGCTTAACGGTGCTATTGGCTGCGCTGCTGCTGCAATTTCTGTGGTAGCGCTGCTTAACCTTTGATTAAGCTGTGGCATAGCGCTTAACGCAGCTGCTGGTGCTGCTGCGATTAGCGATGGTGGCAATTGGCGCAAACAGCAACGGTGCTGTGGCGCCAGCTGCGGCAGCTTGCTGTGTGCTGCTGGTGCTGTGTGCTGCTTAACGGTGCTGGTGAGTACAGCAGCAGCGGTGCTGTGGCACTGCAGCGCTTGCTTTGATTGCTATTGGTAAGCACTTAGCAACGCTTGCTGCTGTGTGCTGCTGATGATTGCGTGTGCTGCTGGTGCTATTAATACTGCTACTGATACTATTAATACTGCTACTGATACTATTAATACTACTGCAACTGATACTATTAATACTACTCATACTGATAGTATTAATACTACTATTTCAATGCTGATATTATTAATACTTCTGCTACTCTCATTAATACCGCTACTAATGATACTATTAATACTACTACTACTAATAATAGACTCTTTTACTGTTTGATGGTCACTTTCCCATAACAGATGCAGGATGTGAGTTAAAATGATCTGAACCCCATTTCCATTGTGAGCACAGCTCCAGGGATGTAGGAATGCTGTTTGTGTGAAATGTTAAATGAAGACGTCTCTAACTGACCGGCGTAATGCCCAGTCACTCTGTTCCTCCAGAACCAGTACATGCTAATCCTAAGAATTTGAATAAATAGCTTTAGCTGTTTTTGTAAATAATGTATTTAAAGTGACGGGGGTCTGTGATTATTCCAGTTACACAATATTGCGATACTGTGATACAACTTCATTTCCCACTGGCTGCCGTCTGTCTGCTCTTTTTTTATTTTATCTGCACCATTGTGTCAAGCTCACATATGTAATCAGATCAACAGGAAATGAGCACACACACACACACACACACACACACTATAATACTGTCAGTGAAGGGGAAATTATGGCGTGAATATAAATGAAGTTATTAAAATAAGCGCTTATATATCTTCAAGTGACAACATTTTAATGATCATAAAATCCTAAAATAAAAATGATTTTTAATGTCACATTTGGCTCAGTTTATTATTATCATTATAATAATAATAATAATAATAATAATAATAATAATAATAATAATAATAATTATTATTATTATTATTATTATTATTATTATTATTATATGCCAGAAATACAGTAGTGTTGCCATGAATATTTGAAAAAAATTTTTTTTTTTATTTTAAAGTTCACTATAAACCCAATTTGAACATAACATTTCAAAGCATGTAGTAAATATTTTGAACATAGATTTTTAAATTATTCAGTAAATATTATATTATTTTTTTGTGTTTAAAAAATAGATGCATTTTTTAAAATGATGATGTATTAATAAATATTTAAAAAAAATTCTTATTTAATTTATTATTCTAAGCATTCACACTAATATATAATATTGTGAATAATAATAATGATAATTTAAAAAAGTAATAATAATCAGCTCATGTCTAAATCGCTTACATTTTTTGCCAAGACACAATATTTTAAGCAATATTATTTTACCCATAATACACTAATTATATATATATATATATATATATATATATATATATATATATATATATATATATATATATATATATATATATACTGATCATAATACAATAATTTACATAATACAATTATTTACTTACTTATTTATTTTATTCATTTATTTTTATTTTTTGCTACACAAAGATAATTGGTTGTCCTATTTGTTTCACAGCACAACAGCTTAATGCATGATTTAATGCCTCTGTGTGTGCATTAGGATAATGGAGTCCCGAGATGATGAAAGTTTCACGAGCGTTAACATGTGACGCATAAAGTAAGGTGGGAAAAGATGGGAAAAATTGGGAATACGGAGGGCAAATGTGGTTCCTCTCAGCCGCTGCATAGATAATGAAAGTGTAAATATATTATTGATGTGTTTATTACATTCTGATTCAAGTTGCGTCTGCTTCTGGTTTATGTGCATTTTTAATTACATTTGGATTTTAAAAAGTTTATGTATGCAGTTCTATATTTTTAAAAATAGTTTGTAATTAATGCAGAAGTAACAAGCCATTTTTTATGGGTTTAAAAATATTTAGAAATATAATATAAAGAATATAAATATAACATACACATTAATAGTGAACCTTGAATAGTGAATCTAGTGAATATCCTTTCTAAAAAATAAAATTGTTTTGAATTTGAATGTGAATGTTTTTGGGGGGGCGGGATCTAAAAATATAATTGGATGTGAACTATGAAAAACAGAACAGTGAGACAAACATATTTAATTATTTCATTTATTTTAAACATTTTAAATAAATATAAATTAGCAAAAAACATTTTATTTGGACATTCATAGAACTCACAAAAAATAAAATTATTTTAATTATCTGTAATAATACATGTACATAATTAAAATTAGGGGAAAAAACAAACAGCGAGGAAAAACATTATCATGCTTTTACATCCAAAGTATTAATCTTTTTTTTTTTTTTTAATTTTATTTCATGAAATATGTTTTAATTTTAATTTAGAATTTTTATCCACATTTTGAGTGGAATTTTTTAAATGGTTTTTAGAATGCTTTATATACTTTCTGTAAAGAAAATCATTTTGAATTTGTATGTAATTTTTTTTTTTAATTTAAAAATATAATCGGAAGTGAACCATGACAAACAGAACTTTTTTTTGAACATATATAGCTCCTAAAAATTAAAATTATTTAAAATATTTGTAAGAATATATGTAAATAAATAAAATTGGGGAACAAACAGAGAGGAAAAACATAATGATGCATCCAAAATATTTAAATATTTTCCAAAATATTAAAATATTTAAATCCTTTTTGTATACGTTTTGAATCAAATGTATATTTTTGCTAATATCTTCCTTTAAAAAAAAATTTAATGTTTTTATTCAGTAAAACAGCCATTCAAGACAGAAAAAAAAATTGTTTGTTTTTGTTGTCTTTTTTCCTTCAGTAAGCAGCCGGAGACGTGAGACAGAGAAAGAGTACGAGGAAAAACACAACATTATTATCTTTTAAAGAAAGCGGGTCGTGCATATCGATCGCGCCAAGCTTCATTAGCTGGAAACTGACACGTCAGATTGATGTCTCTCTAAACTCGGCCTGCGCTCCATGCTACCAGGGGACTGGCGCTATCGACTGCGGCCGTTTGTGTAGCCCAGCCTCCGGAGAGTTTTTGTTGCGTTTAATGGCCTCCATCAATTCAGCTTCCCTTTGATAATTATTGTTTTAGCGTTTCACGCCTGAGACGCGAAACGCTTCCTCGACATGCCTCGGGTTTTTCAGGACTCGGGATTCTCGGCTTATTTATCTGAAGCTTGACAAGCTCAAACTCAGAGAAATAAATAAAGAAAGAAACACAGAGATCACCAGAAAACGAGCTACTACGCTAGCTCGAGCCCTGAAAACACCTCAGATTTCATATTTATATACTGGAAGCTAGGCTATCTAGCATGGGTTAGTGCTTCATGTGAAACACAAAATCATACACGAGAAACAAATTGATGTTACCACAGATTTCCTTCTATCAGAACGTGCTTTATTGCTAAAAAAGATTTAAATCGTGAGGTAATTTTACTTTTTATTTATTTATCTTTTCTATTTATTTATTCAGACTGATTAGCCAAGTAAGAAGCGAAAGTTTTCTGAGGTAAAAGTTACAGTTACCTCATTAGAAAAACTAGCTTTTGTCTTGTATCGTGTGATTTCTAAACCTGCTTAATGCTCTGCTAAACACCTTTCCACTTCTCTAAGTGTGAGATGAAGGAACTAGCCTTAAGCCACACGCTAGAAGATGAAAAGGGACGTCGACGTTGATCACACGGATCGTGGAGTGACCCAGCTGCGCGTCAATACATCGAAAACGCCGTTTGTATCAGCGCTTGTTTCTGTAATGAAGATCTCACCCAGATCTTTGCTATTGATTAGCGCCATTAGCTTATTGATGCAGCTAATGCTGAGTCTGGGGTTTTTCTCAGCTGAGAGGATGCACAGGTTTAGTGTAGACTGGCGTACGCTCCGTTCCATGCTACGTATGAAATTGACCATTTTTATTAAACGGAAATCCGACATCATTCTCAGGGGATTCAATTAAAATTTCAGCGCTAACTTTTGTCTCAGTTAGCATGAGTTTGCACACTTCCAAGCTTAGCTGCTTATTAGCATGTGTCCAGAGTGTACATTTAATTAGCATGTTGTTAGCTGGTGAAAATAGTTTAGCAACATCAACAGAGAAACCAAAAATGGCTAGTTTGTTGGTTAGCCTGTGCTAGTGTAAACCACAGTTTAAACTGCGGAAAATGAAAATCACAAGCTAACCTTAAAGAAGTCGGATGTTTTGACGATGCACTTAACCCTCACCGCTCGATGGCTATCAGGCGCTCCGGTGTGAAGAACAAACCGAGAGATTTTCACACCGCTCCGTAGAACTGAAATCAATCTGACTTTCTAAGATGGAACATCGATACACACACACACACACAGGGTATTCATCAGCACTGGAGCGCTACATTAGCTTATCTACACCTCACTGTGTAGCAAAAGGAAATCCATGTGCGAATCCCCCAGAAGGATGAAAAACACACAGCTAGTCAATGCTAACTCTCGCTGACGCGCTGTGTTTCACACAGACGTCCATTTTCACTTTGCTCTTCCCCCGTGTAGTATTAGTGGGCATTAGCGAGCATTAGCAAGCACGTAGAATGACCTAATGTCAGTCAGCTTGCTATTGAAAACAGATTACTGATTATTAGCTGTAATTAGCTAGCTATCGCTGTTACTAAATAACTGTTGTGTTGTGTAAATAAAACCATTTTTGTGCTAGTCATGACATCAAACTGAACTGTAAAAAACAAAAAGCTAATCCTTATTTTATCATATTTTCTTTTTTTATTGATTCACTAAAAAGGAATAAAGTTTAATAAAGTTTAGCCACTGTGAGGTTGAAAATTGAACAAAAATGTTCAAACAAGTTACTGAATGCTATTAATAATATTATTAATCGACTAGCTATTGGCTAACAAAATAATTAAATTTATAATAAATAAATAAATAAATAAATAAAAATATTAATATTAAATAAAATAAAAATAAAAATATATTATTTATTAAATAAAATTATAAAAAAAAAATTATTTGCTCATTAAAATGAATAGAGCCACCTAGATGAGATAAACTATTTTTGGTGTATAAATAAAAGTTTTAGCTGTATACATGATAAAATGTTTTAATCAATTTGTTTTTAGCAATTTGAACAAATTTATTTATAAATTGTTAAAGTTTGATGAAAATTGAGGACAGTTCTAGCGGATGTTAGC
>NC_080710.1:2975779-3003279 GCF_019097595.1 Hemibagrus wyckioides | reverse complement strand
TGCATGTCGTCCCTCTGCCTCGGCCCCTAGGAAGTGCGCACTTTCTCCTCAGCAAATATGGAAATGCGAAGAAAGGATGCCTGCGAGTCCTGAAAAGCTGAAGGAGATTAGTCAAATTGAATCATTTGAGAAAAGAGAAGGTTAGCGAATGCGCTAGCTGCAGGCCGGTGCACGTCTTTAACACGTGTTTCCACACCGGCGCAGGACGAGGAGGAGGAGGAGGAGGAGGAAGAGGCTTACTGGAATTAAATAAGAACGAGGACGTCTGTAACCTTTCGTAACCTTTCTCCCAGCTTTCATTTGTCCGTAAACGTGAAAGGGACGAATCCTGAATGTGTTCTTTTTTTAACCGTAGCAACTGTTGCTATAGAAACAATCACATATCAGATTCATATAAAGTATTAGTAAAGAATTCCAATTTCTGTAATCCTTGATATTAAATAATTTGATTATTTTATCTTTTTATAAAGACTATTAAAAAAAAAATTGAAAGCAAAAATTGAGGTAATGTTAAAAATGATATAGAATTTATGTTGAAATCCACTTACTTTCAGCCCCCCAAAAAACATGATTTTTAAGGTATTTGTTTTTTTGTTTTTTGTTTTCACAATTAATTGTGTGTGTTAAAATAATGGGGATTTTAACATAAATTATATATATGCTTTTTAATTTTTTAAAAATAGTCTTTATTAAAAGATAAAATAATCTTATTACTTAATATTTTTTCAATATATTTCTTTTTTTTTTTTTACTTTTTAACAGGGTGCCATTACTTTTGACATTTTTTAAATAAAAAATTCTCAATATAATTCTATATTTTTTCATAATTATCATTAAAAAATCATGTAAAATTAATTTTAAATGTAATTAATTTATTTAATTAATTTTCAATTTTTAATGCAAATAAAATTTCAGGAATTAAATAAAAATTTTCAGAATTAAATTTCATTTCATTTTTTAAAAAATGTTAGTGATTAAAAGAAGAAACAAAAAATTTTACTACAAAAGTGGGTGAAAAACCCTGATGATGACGTGAATAATAAAATCTGTGCTGATTTCGCGTGAGGAATTTGGCTTCTTATGAAGAGATCAAGCGAGACAAACAACTTTATTAGCATGATGTGAGGAAGCGCTAGCACAGATGGGCCAATAAGCTTTTCAGCTCTTCATTAAAAACACAATCCTGCTCGCAATCTCTCGACGCCGCTTCGCCAAACAATCCGCCGACGGCAAGATGGAGGCCTGATTAAGAGCTAGCGCCGATTAGCGCTTCCTGCTAGACGGAGTGATTAGCGCCATATTTCACAGCATAATTCTCTGTCAAGAGTAGATTAAAAACCTGCTCAGTCTTTCCACATGAACATTGACACGATGCAGGGATTAGCACCATGCACACGTGTGTGCTAATTCAAGCTAGCATCCTAACACTAGATGCATTTCTTACTTTCAAGTCTGTTTAGCAGAAATAAACCTTCTAGAAACCACTGTTAGCTAGTTTAGCATCCCACTACACACTTCAGAAAAAGTTTCATGTCTAGACAAAAAAAGAAAACTTTCAAAACACGAAAGCTTGAACCTGGAACATTAATAAAGAGATTAGCAACAACAACAGCTAACAAGAAGGCTGTGATTAGTTTTGTTTTCTCTCCACAGTTTTTTAAAGCTAACTTTTATTACCTTGTTAGTCAAAACATTTTTATTCAAATGATAAAATGTTTAGCAGAATTCACAGTCCATGCTAAAAAACAAAAAAAAAAGGTTTCATAGCCTTTTTGAATTGTGAATCGAAATACATTTTGCTTTCGTAAAAAAGTTGCGTTTGATTTTCTGTCTGAATCCCGAAACACTGCGTGATCCTACTGCGCTGTGTGCTAATTCATGCTAGCTCAAAGGAACAATTGCTTCTGTATTTAAGATGCACAAACTGTATTTACTATGCTTATTACTAGTATCATCCTTTGTATCATCCTGCTAGCTAACATTTGAGATCTAATGAAAGATGCTGTTGCCTTAGCCTTAGCCTCAGCAGCTAGCCTTAGCTAATGGCTAATCTTTTCTTGCATTCCCGGTGAAAATGGTGCTAATTTAGCATCAGCAAGTAAAATCTTCCTCTTTCTTTTTTCATTTGTGAAAACTTTTCATTTGTTTTTACTTTTTAAATGTTACTTTTACGGTTTGACGTGTAAACAAAAAATTTAGTCGAGAATTTTTTTTACACTGTCTGACTAGCATTAGGTTAGCATATAGCGTATTTCCTTCTAAGCAAGCATGGAGAGCCAAACGCTACACTTTTAGCTTGTTTGTATTAAACATAGTCTGTTTATTTTCACATAAAAATTCTCTTTCCTTGCTAATTCATGCTAGGTATGATTTTTTTTCCGCATTACTTTGTAAAGACAAAGTAGACAAAGTTTTTCTTCATCAGAGAACTGATTCTGAGGCTAATTTTCATTTCATAAACTGCAGCAAAGAACTGGAAGAGCAACCGCGTCGTACGTAGCTCCAGCGAGACTCTGCTGAATAAAACATGCGGCTTTAGCTCGTCTTCACAAGCCGGTTTTTGATAGGAAGAAAATTTATTTAGCATTCTAACCGAAAACCTTTAGCTTCTTCTCTTCTTCCGTTCTGAAAGGATTCGCTCGGTATTTCATGCGAAGTGCAGATGAAACGTGCTCAGGTACGGCCGGGGTCATTTGGGCCACGACCGAATTTCCCCCTCGCCTTTGTGTCGTCTTAATTGTCTGTCATTTGTGTCTGCGGGCCAAAATAAAAGGGACGTGCACATGAAAGATGGAGCTCGGCCCTCTTTTTCATCGGCGGATCTGTTTCCCAGCGGCCCCCGGGGCTTGTGTTACGGTCCTCATAAAAGTGGCTCTTGTTTCACCGTCACGATGCTTTGTCTGATCTGTCAGGCCGAGTTCCTCCTGCGAGTAACACAAACTCCACGTTCAGGGGTTTAGCCCAGGTTTCTCTTCACGTCCAGGATGATAGAATCGGGTTGAAATAAAGTTTTACAGCTTTGAGAAGATTTTAAATAAATACATGACATATCCAGGGTTGTGTGTAAAATTTGTGGTGATGATTAAGTTAATTCTCTTTTTCCTCTCACACACATTTAGCATCATCATTTTTCTTTCACACACTTTTCGTCAGAATTTTACCTCACACACTTTTATGCTCCCTCGCAAAAACTTTTTCCTCACACAACTTTTTCCTCTCAGAACTTTTCCTTACTGAACTTTTCCCCTCACACACTTTTTCCTTACACATGTTTACCTTACTCGATTTAATGCACACACTTTTTTCTCACACACTTTTTCCTCTTAAATTCCTTTACACACTTTTTCCTCACAGACATTCATTATCAGCATTTTTTCTGATCAAGTTTTCATCAGAATTTTAATTTAGAAACTTTTATGATCACATTGGTTCCCCTCACACACTTTTTCCTCACACACTTTTTCCTCACACACGTTTTCCGTACAAATTCCTTCACACACTTTTTTCACACTTTTTCCTCACACGTTTACATTCATCATTTTTCCCTCACACACTTTTTCCTTACACATGTTTACCGTACCCGATTTAATGCACACACTTTTTCCTCACACACTTTTTCCTCCTAAATTCCTTCACACACTTTTTTTTTTTTACACTTATTTCACACACATTTACAATCACAGTTTTTTTCTTACACACTTTTTCCATTTTTCCTCACACACTGCTCCATGCACATTTCTTTGTATACTTTTACCTCACACATTTTTATGCTCACATTTTCCCGGTCAAATACAACTTTCTTCACACACTTTTTCCTCACACAGTTTGTACACATATTTTTCCTCACACACTTTTTTCATCGGAATTTTTACCTCACACATTTTTCACGCTGATTCCCCTCACAAACTTTTTTCTCACACACTTTCCATGTCAAACGCCTTTTTTTCCGCACACACTTTTTCCTTACACATGTTTACCTCACCCACTTTAATGCTCACACATTTTCCTTTTTGTTTTGCCTCACAAATAAAGTCCTTCACACACTTTTTTTTTGCACTTTTTCCATGTTTACAATCACATTTTTTCCTCATACACTTTCTCATCAGAATTTTCCCTCGCACACTTTTATGCCCACATTATTTTCCTTCAAAATGTTTTCCTCACACACTTTTCCCTCACAAACAAAGTTCTTCACACACACTTTTTTTCCTCACACACTTTTCCCTCACAAACAAAGTTCTTCACACACACTTTTTTTCCTTACACACTTTTATGCTCACACTTTTCCCCTCACTAATCTTTTCCTCACACACTTTTCCTTGTACATTTTATTCCTGACAATCAAATTCCCTAATGCACTTTTTTTGTACACTTTTTTCCTCTCACACACATTTTCATCATAAATTTACCTCACACATTTTTCACACTGATTCCCCTCGCACACTTTTCCCCTCGCACATGTTCCCTCCTCACACATTTTCCCCTCACACACTTTTTAAATAAACTCTGTATCACACACACTTTTCTGCTCACACTCTAAAAATCAAACCTTTCACACAAAAATGTTCCACTCAAAAAACTTTCCCCCTCACACTTTGTTTTCAAATATTTTTTAACGCACACTTTCTGCTCTCACATTTTCCTCACACTCATTTCCCCTCACACACTTGTTCCTCAAACACTTTTTTCTCACACACTTTTCCTCTCATACAGTTTGTCCTCTCCCACTTCCCCCCTCACACTTTCTTCACACTCTTTTTTCCTCACACACTTACACACGTTTACCCACACAGAATGTTTTCCCCAGAGAATTTTTCCTCTCACACACTTTTTCCATAATACATTTTTCACACTTTTCCTTATTTGTCTGTAGCTTAAGCTAAGCTAACTTTACTTACCTGAGACCTGTACGAATGTAGAAATGCTTTTCATCTTAATATATTAGCGGTAGCTTTTAATCTACATTGTGTTGATTAGCTAGCAGGCTCTAACTTAACATAGAACCTAGTGAGTTAAAATATTGCTGTTCATTTTCTTTTACAAGAATGACTCTTGTTACTCTGAGTCATTTTTTTCTGTTTCTTGGCAATGTTTATTGAATTAAATTCCACTAAAAGCTAAAAATGAGGTACCATGGCATTTAAACGGCTAACAGTGAAGCCTGAAAGAAGATTAACGCTGAATTTCCCATGTCTGTGTATCTGACACACTTTAGAGCTCCTGCTGTGTTTATTTAAGTTTGTGAAAGCGCTAGATGCTAATGTGCAGGAGTCGGCGTTTAGCTGGAGAAGGCGAATCCATTCTGAAAGCAGTTACACAGTTAAAACAAATCAGACGTCAAAAGAAATGGCACCGTTCACAAGGTACAGAGGTAAAGTGAGCTTGGACAGGAGGATCTGCGTAATGTAAACACCACAATGACCCACAGACTGTGACGTTTACATACGGTGCAGGCTAAATATCACAACTGTGCTAACTTCCTGTCAGAAATCACACATCTCGATCCAGCACATGACACACGAGGTACTTCCTGTGAGGTACACGAGGTAGCAAGAAGAGTACAGAGTGGAACATCACAGCACTGTGTTAGACAGAGAGGAAAAGAAAGAAAGAAAGAAAGAAAGAAAGAAAGAAAGAAAGAAAGAAAGAAAGAAAGAAAGAAAGAAGGGTGATAAAGACAGATTGAATAAAAAAGAAAGACAGACAGAATAAAAGGAAGGAAGATAGAAAGAAAGATTGCAAGAAGGGAAACAAGTCAGAAAGGTAACTGAAGGAAGGAAAGAAGACAGAAAGACAGATTGAAATTGGGGGAAATAAAGACAGAAAAAAGGAGGAGAAAGAAAGAAAGAAAGAAAGAAAGAAAGAAAGAAAGAAAGAAAGAAAGAAAGAAAGAAAGAAAGTAGAGAGAACAGAAGGACAGAAGGAAAGAAAGAAAAGATAAAGAAAGATAGATAATGATAGAGAGAGAGAGAGAGAGAGAGATGGAGGGAGAGAGAGAAGGAGAGAGAGAGAGAGAAAGATGGCGAGAGAGAGAGATGGAGAGAGAGAGAGAGTAGAGTGATGGTGTGTGTAATTAGACGCTGAGTTTCTGGAGATATTTTTATTTTGTTTTGACGTGAGAAAAAAAATCCATAAAAAATCGCTACTGCAAAAAAGGTATTTATATTATAATTATATTTCCATAACCTGTTTACCATCAACCACTCTGAACTCCCCGTAATTATCGGGAAGAGAAAACACACACACACACACACACACACACACACACGTGTGATTTAAGTGTTAGTGACAGTTATGGCTATAATTTTAAGATGAAAGTGAAGCCAAATTTGTCTTCAAGCGCTTTTGTTTTCAACTCTTTAAGGACAGCGGACTGTGTGTGTGTGTGTGTGTATGTGTGTGTGTGACCATAAATAATGCAGATGGCGGTTAACTCGGCCTCATCTGGCCTCCGTATGCTTTTCTAACTCTTCATGTGCGCACCACAACTCACTGGACGGGAATTTCTCCTTTTAAATCACTCCGTCACATCCACTCCAAAATAATCATTACACACACACACACACACACACCAGAACATTACACACACACATCAGAACATTACACACACATACATATCACATAACACACACACACACACACAAACATACACACACATCAGAAAACACAAAACACACACACACACAAACATACACACACATCAGAAAACACAAAACACACACACACACATCAGAAAATCAAAACACACACACACACACACACACAAACACACATCAGAACATTACACACACATACATATCACATCATCACATAACACACACACACATACATATCACATCATCACATAACACACACACACATACACACATATCACATAACACACACACACATACATATCACATCATCACATAACACACACACACATACATATCACATAACACACACACACAAACATACACACACATCAGAAAATCAAAACACACACACACACACAAACACACATCAGAACATTACACACACATACATATCACATCATCACATAACACACACACACACATACATATCACATCATCACATAACACACACACACAAACATACACACACATCAGAAAATAACAAAACACACACACACACATCAGAAAATCAAAACACACACACACACACACATCAGAACATTACACACACATACATATCACATCATCACATAACACACACACATACATATCATCACATAACACACACACACATACATATCACATCATCACATAACACACACACACATACATATCATCACATAACACACACACACATACATATCACATCATCACATAACACACACACATACATATCATCACATAACACACACACACATACATATCACATCATCACATAACACACACACACATACATATCACATCATCACATAACACACACACACATACATATCACATCACATAACACACACACACATACATATCACATCATCACATAACACACACACACACACACATACATATCACATTATCACATAACACACACACACACACATACATATCAAATCATCACATAACACACACACACATACATATCACATCATCACATAACACACACACAAACATACATATCACATCATCACATAACACACACACACATACATATCACATCATCACATAACACACACACACATACATATCACATCATCACATAACACACACACACATACATATCACATCACATAACACACACACACATACATATCACATCATCACATAACACACACACACACACACATACATATCACATTATCACATAACACACACACACACACATACATATCAAATCATCACATAACACACACACACATACATATCACATCATCACATAACACACACACACACATACATATCACATCATCACATAACACACATCAGAAAATCAAAACACACACACACACACATCAGAACATTACACACACATACATATCACATAACACACACACACACATACATATCACATCATCACATAACACACACACACACACAAACATACACACACATCAGAAAATCACAAAACACACACACACATCAGAAAATCAAAACACACACACACACACAAACATACACACACATCAGAAAATCAAAACACACACACACATCAGAAAATCAAAACACACACACACATACATATCACATCATCACATAACACACACACACAAACATACACACACATCAGAAAATCACAAAACACACACACATCAGAAAATCACAAAACACACACACACATCAGAAAATCAAAACACACACACACACATACATATCACATCATCACATAACACACACACACAAACATACACACACATCAGAAAATCACAAAACACACACACATCAGAAAATCAAAACACACACACACACATCAGAACATTACACACACATACATATCACATCATCACATAACACACACACACACACATACATATCAGATCATCACATAACACACACACACATACATATCACATAACACACACACACACATACATATCAGATCATCACATAACACACACACACATACATATCACATAACACACACACACACATACATATCACATCATCGCATAACACACACACACACACACACACACGTACATATCACATCATCACATAACACACACACACACACATACATATCAGATCATCACATAACACACACACATACATATCACATAACACACACACACACATACATATCACATCATCGCATAACACACACACACACACACATACATATCACATCATCACATAACACACACACACACACATACATATCAGATCATCACATAACACACACACACATACATATCACATCACATAACACACACACACACACATACATATCACATCACATAACACACACACACACACATACATATCAGATCATCACATAACACACACACAAACATACATATCACATCATCACATAACACACACACAAACATACATATCACATCATCACATAACACACACACACACATACATATCACATCATCACATAACACACACACACACACATACATATCAGATCATCACATAACACACACACACATACATATCACATCACATAACACACACACACACACATACATATCACATCACATAACACACACACACAAACATACATATCAGATCATCACATAACACACACACACATACATATCACATCATCACATAACACACACACACATACATATCAGATCATCACATAACACACACACACATACATATCACATAACACACACACACACATACATATCACATCATCACATAACACACACACACATACATATCACATAACACACACACACACATACATATCACATCATCACATAACACACACACACAAACATACACACACATCAGAAAATCACAAAACACACACACACATCAGAAAATCAAAACACACACACACACACAAATATCAGAACATCACATAAAGGAAGGACAAGAAAAATAATGCCACACAGGTCATACAAGTCATATAGGAAGTCTATAATCATAGAGGAAGTCTAGAGTCATACAGGAAGTGTATAATCATAGAGGAAGTCTAGAGTCATACAGGAAGTCTATAATCATAGAGGAAGTCTAGAGTCATACAGGAAGTGTATAATCATAGAGGAAGTCTAGAGTCATACAGGAAGTGTATAATCATATAGGAAGTCTAGAGTCATACAGGAAGTGTATAATCATAGAGGAAGTCTATAATCATAGAGGAAGTCTAGAGTCATACAGGAAGTGTATAATCATAGAGGAAGTCTAGAGTCATACAGGAAGTGTATAATCATAGAGGAAGTCTAGAGTCATACAGGAAGTGTATAATCATATAGGAAGTCTAGAGTCATACAGGAAGTGTATAATCATAGAGGAAGTCTATAATCATAGAGGAAGTCTAGAGTCATACAGGAAGTGTATAATCATATAGGAAGTCTAGAGTCATACAGGAAGTGTATAATCATAGAGGAAGTCTATAATCATAGAGGAAGTCTAGAGTCATACAGGAAGTGTATAATCATAGAGGAAGTCTAGAGTCATACAGGAAGTGTATAATCATAGAGGAAGTCTAGAGTCATACAGGAAGTGTATAATCATAGAGGAAGTCTATAATCATAGAGGAAGTCTAGAGTCATACAGGAAGTGTATAATCATAGAGGAAGTCTATAATCATACAGGAAGTCTAGAGTCATACAGGAAGTGTATAATCATAGAGGAAGTCTATAATCATACAGGAAGTCTAGAGTCATACAGGAAGTGTATAATCATAGAGGAAGTCTATAATCATACAGGAAGTCTAGAGTCATACAGGAAGTGTATAATCATAGAGGAAGTCTATAATCATACAGGAAGTCTAGAGTCATACAGGAAGTGTATAATCATAGAGGAAGTCTATAATCATACAGGAAGTCTAGAGTCATACAGGAAGTGTATAATCATAGAGGAGGTCTATAATCATAGAGGAAGTCTATAATCATACAGGAAGTCTAGAGTCATACAGGAAGTGTATAATCATAGAGGAAGTCTATAATCATACAGGAAGTCTAGAGTCATACAGGAAGTGTATAATCATAGAGGAGGTCTATAATCATACAGGAAGTCTAGAGTCATACAGGAAGTGTATAATCATAGAGGAGGTCTATAATCATAGAGGAAGTCTATAATCATACAGGAAGTGTATAATCACTCTGTACAGCTGTGAGGAGCAGAAAAGCATCACAACATGAACCTAACATCCACCCCTGAGGTTAACGAGCTCCAACAGGAAGTAGAAGACATCCTGACAGTCGAGAACATCACCCTGAAGCTCTCATTCACTTTTAAATCAAAATAAAAAGAAGTTCAGTCGCCCGAACTAGCTAGCGTTATGTCCTACATGAGACGTTACGTTATTAGCCATCACCATCTGCCACGGTTATTGTCCAACACGTCCTGGTGTCTTTCACGTTCTGCTCCTGTTTGGCTAAAACCTCTACGTGCGCTCGCTCTGCGCGGAGAGATAAGACAAGATTTATACGCTCGCTAACACGCTACGCCACCGGCGTCACCGATCTGCTGAGGAAACAGGAAATGATCCGATGGCTATCTGACGCTGGGGCGGGAAAAATGACGCTTTAATAAACACGACGCTACAGCGAATTAGCTTCATCTGCTGCTCTGACTGCGACTCGGTTAATAAATAAAGACCAAAGTGCCAATATCAGTGCGGCTAAACGACAAGAAGAGAAGGAGACGAGGCGAGCGTGATGGATGACTTTAAACATCAGCCATCTATTACCGCTCCTCTGAGCTGTGCTAGCATCTGGCTAAGAAAAATACATCATCTACGCTGCATCAATACATCATCTAAACAAAATAAACTACACAAATATCCAAAAAAAAAAAAAAGTTTAAATATGTAAACAGAAATGTATGGATTATTTTTTTCTCTGTAGCAAAATCACAAAATATGATTTCAACAAATTTGAAACCTAGTTTTTTTTTTTTTACCTTTTTTTTACCTAGTTTTGCTTTTTTTTCTTTATTAATTTCATAATCAATGACCATTTCTCACCTTTTCTCATGAATATATTTTACTCAAGATTTTTTTAATAGAATATAAAACATACTTCACAATTTTCTCACTTTTTATTTTAAGAAATTTATATTTCTTTATTATTTTTATATATTTTAAAATGCATTATGTATATCTAATAGCATTAAAACATGAAAAAACATTAAATGCTGAGAGATAAGTTTAAAATATATATAAAGTATAATTTAAATATTATATTAATGTATTATATTAAATATTTAATAATTCTTGTGTTTGTATTTTAAAAACCTGTTTATTTTTTTACACAATCAAAATTTACATACTTTTATTTTTTCTTCTTTTCTTTCTTTTAATTCTTTTTAATTCAATGACATTGATTAATACAACAAGCCATTACTCTCTTAGTGGTTTAACATTTGGCAAAAAGACACAAATGTTTGTATATTTTTGTATTTTTTATGTTGCCCAATTTTAAAACCATGCACAAATACCAACAATTTACACATCAAAAATATTTTGTTTTTGTATTTTTATTATTAGTAATATTTTTCCAATAAACACAAATGTAATTTTTTTTATTTATTCTGCTTAAAAAAATACCAAAATCTTTACACATTATTTAAAAATCACCTTAATACAAGACAGCTAACTATTAACAGTTAATATTAAAAAAATAATAATAATTTGCAAAATGTCCAGACTTTATTTAGTTTGAAATAATTTTTTAAAAACATTAATTTGTATTTTTAACAGTTCTGCTAATGAAAATTAGTTAATTATTTGTTTGTTAGTTTATTTATTTTTTCAATTACTTAATTTCTTTTACTAGAATAGAATAACTAAAAAAAAAATCAAACATAAAAACTGAAGGCCATCATTAACAAAAAAATTATTACAAAAATAAATGATTACAGAACATTTTATTTTAATTGTTTCCTTTTTTAAATTGAAACACAATTTTAATACATTTGTAAAAAAGAAAAAAACTAAACAAATAACATTAAAACACGCAAAGCTGGTAGTCGCCATCTGCATCTTGCTAATTGGTGGCCATTGACTTTTGCTTGCTGTTAGCACCATTAGCATTCTTGTATTGTTGTCACGAGCTGAAATGAACATGAACGTAGCAAGACGATGTGATGCTAGCAGCACGGATACATGTGTTTAGTACACACTAAGAAACGTTTTAATGTATATGTTTTTGAGATGCGTGAGGATTAATGGGTTTGGACAAACGTTTGTGTTATTTTTGTTAAGTGATTAAAGCGAAGCCGTGGAGTCGTGTTGAACAGCGTGTCTGTTGTGCACATGTGAAACGATGACACTCCGCATTCCCTGACTTCCCGTTGGCCGAATCTCAAAGCCGCGTGATGGCATGGCATCAGAGGGAAGAACCAGAGGAGTGTGTGTGTGTGTGTGGACTGTATTTGATTTAGTGTTAACTGTAAACTCCACCACATCCACGCGCTTAAAAACTGCTCTCACGTCTGGGTAAAAATTACTGCAGAGAAAGAGCATCCTGAAATCTATCATTAAATATAAAGGTCCATGATGTAGAGAGTTCAGGGAAGGAGCCTCCAGTGTCAGAGTTGTGTAATGGTGTGAAGTAACACAACAAAGAGAGGTTGGGTTCTTAAAATCGAGCTTACAGAGAGAAATCACAAGAAGAGAACAGGAAGTCGAGTCAGGGGGAAAGTTTCAGGGACTTTTCACACAGCAGATGGAAATGTAGATGTTCAAATGGACATCATGTGGGTCAGTGTGGGTCAGTGGGGTAAAGTGTGTTAGAGTGAGTCAATGTATTAGTGTGTGTTAGTGTGGGTCAGTGGGTTAAAGTGTGTTAGAGTGAGTCAGTGTATTAGTGTGTGTTAGTGTGGGTCAGTGGGTTAAAGTGTGTTAGTGTGGGTCAGTGGGTTAGAGTGTGTTAGAGTGGGTCAGTGGGTTAGATTGTATTTGTGTGGGTTAGTGTGTTAGAGTGTGTTAGACTGGATCAGCGTATTAGAGTGTGTTAGAGTGTGTTAGTGTGAGTCAGTGTATTAGTGTGGGTCAGTGGGTTAAAGTGTATTAGAGTGAGTCAGTGTATTAATGTGTGTTAGTGTGGGTCAGTGTATTAGTGTGTGTTAGTGTGGGTCAGTGGGTTAGAGTGGGTCAGTGGGTTAGATTGTATTAGTGTGGGTTTGTGTGTTAGAGTGTGTTAGACTGGATCAGTGTATTAGAGTGTGTTAGAGTGGGTTAGTGTGGGTCAGTGTGTTAGAGTGGGTTAGTGTGGGTCAGTGTGTTAGTGTGGGTCAGTGGGTTAAAGTGTATTAGAGTGAGTCAGTGTATTAATGTGTGTTAGTGTGGGTCAGTGTATTAGTGTGTGTTAGTGTGGGTCAGTGGGTTAGAGTGGGTCAGTGGGTTAGATTGTATTAGTGTGGGTTTGTGTGTTAGAGTGTGTTAGTGTGGGTCAGTGGGTTAGAGTGGGTCAGTGGGTTAGATTGTATTAGTGTGGATTTGTGTGTTAGAGTGTGTTAGACTGGATCAGTGTATTAGAGTGTGTTAGAGTGGGTTAGTGTGGGTCAGTGTGTTAGAGTGGGTTAGTGTGGGTCAGTGTGTTAGAGTGGGTTAGAGTGGGTCAGTGTGTTAGAGTGTGTTATGGTGTAGAAAGTGTGTATTAGACTGTGTTATGGTGTAAAGAGTGTGTATTAGTGTGTTAGGGTGTAAAGAGTGTGTATTAGAGTGTTAGGGTGTAAAGAGTGTGTATTAGTGTGTTAGGGGGGTGTAAAGAGTGTGTATTACTGTGTGTGTTAGGGTGTAAAAAGTGTGTATTAGTGTGTGTTACAGTGTAAAGAGTGTGTATTAATGTGTGTTACAGTGTAAAGAGTGTGTATTAGAGTGTGAGGGTGTAAAGAGTGTGTATTGCTGTGTTAGGGTGTAAAGAGTGTGTATTAGTGTGTGTTACAGTGTAAAGAGTGTGTATTAGAGTGTGTTATGGTGTAAAAAGTGTGTATTAGAGTGTGTTATGATGTAGAAAATTGTGTATTAGACTGTGTTATGGTGTAAAGAGTGTGTATTAGTGTGTTAGGGTGTAAAGAGTGTGTATTAGAGTGTTAGGGTGTAAAGAGTGTGTATTAGTGTGTTAGGGGGGTGTAAAGAGTGTGTATTACTGTGTGTGTTAGGGTGTAAAAAGTGTGTATTAGTGTGTGTTACAGTGTAAAGAGTGTGTATTAGAGTGTGTTATGGTGTAAAAAGTGTGTATTAGAGTGTGTTATGATGTAGAAAATTGTGTATTAGACTGTGTTATGGTGTAAAGAGTGTGTATTAGAGTGTTAGGGTGTACAGAGTGTGTATTAGTGTGTTAGGGGGGTGTAAAGAGTGTGTATTATTGTGTGTGTTAGGGTGTAAAAAGTGTGTATTAGTGTGTGTTACAGTGTAAAGAGTGTGTATTAGTGTGTGTTACAGTGTAAAGAGTGTGTATTAGAGTGTGAGGGTGTAAAGAGTGTGTATTAGTGTGTGTTACAGTGTAAAGAGTGTGTATTAGAGTGTGAGGGTGTAAAGAGTGTGTATTAGTGTGTGTTACAGTGTAAAGAGTGTGTATTAGTGTGTGTTACAGTGTAAAGAGTGTGTATTAGTGTGTGTTACAGTGTAAAGAGTGTGTATTAGAGTGTGAGGGTGTAAAGAGTGTGTATTAGAGTGTGAGGGTGTAAAGAGTGTGTATTAGTATGATAGGGTATAAAGAGTGTGTATTAGAGTGTGAGGGTGTACAGAGTGTGTATTAGAGTGTTAGGGTGTAAAGAGTGTGTATTAGTGTGTTAAGGGGGTGTAAAGAGTGCGTATTATTGTGTGTGTTAGGGTGTAAAGAGTGTGTATTAGTATGATAGGGTATAAAGAGTGTCTATTAGAATGTGAGGGTGTAAAGAGTGTGTATTAGTGTGTGTTAGGCTGTAAAGAGTGTTTATTAGTGTGTTGTGATGTGAAAGTGTGTATTAGGGTGTACAGAGTGTGTATTAGAGTGTTAGGGTGTACAGAGTGTGTATTAGTGTGTTGTGATGTGAAAGTGTGTATTAGGGTGTACAGAGTGTGTATTAGAGTGTTAGGGTGTACAGAGTGTGTATTAGAGTGTTAGGGTGTAAAGAGTGTGTATTAGTGTGTTAGGGGGGTGTAAAGAGTGTGTATTATTGTGTGTGTTAGGGTGTAAAAAGTGTGTATTAGTGTGTGTTACAGTGTAAAGAGTGTGTATTAGTGTGTGTTACAGTGTAAAGAGTGTGTATTAGAGTGTGAGGGTGTAAAGAGTGTGTATTGCTGTGTTAGGGTGTAAAGAGTGTGTATTAGTATGATAGGGTATAAAGAGTGTCTATTAGAATGTGAGGGTGTAAAGAGTGTGTATTAGTGTGTGTTAGGCTGTAAAGAGTGTTTATTAGTGTGTTGTGATGTTAAAGTGTGTATTAGGGTGTACAGAGTGTGTATTAGAGTGTTAGGGTGTAAAGAGTGTGTATTACTGTGTGTGTTAGGGTGTAAAAAGTGTGTATTAGTGTGTGTTACAGTGTAAAGAGTGTGTATTAGAGTGTGAGGGTGCAAAGAGTGTGTATTGGTGTGTTAGGGTGTAAAAAGTGTGTATTAGTGTGATAGAGTATAAAGAGTGTGTATTAGTGTGTGTTAGGTTGTACAGAGTGTGTATTAGAGTGTGTTAGGGTGTAAAGAGTGTTTATTAGAGTGTGAGGGTGTACAATAGAGTGTGTTAGGGTGTAAAGAGTGTGTTTTGGTGTGTTAGGGTCTAATGAGTGTATATTCGAATGTTAGGGTGTAAAGAGTGTGTATTAGTGTGTTAGGGTGTAAAGAGTGTGTATTAGTGTGTTAGGGTGTAAAGAGTGTGTATTAGAGTGTGAGGGTGTAAAGAGTGTGTATTAGTGTGTTAGGGTGTAAAGAGTGTGTATTAGAGTGTGAGGGTGTACAAAAGAGTGTGTTAGGGTGTAAAGAGTGTGCATTAGTGTGTTAGGGTGTAAAGAGTGTGTATTAGAGTGTGAGGGTGTACAATAGAGTATGTTAGGGTGTAAAGAGTGTGTTTTGGTGTGTGAGGGTGTAAAGAGTGTGTATTGGTGTGTTAGGGTGTAAAGAGGGTGTATTAGAGTGTGAGGGTGTACAATAGAGTATGTTAGGGTGTAAAGAGTGTGTATTGGTGTGTTAGGGTGTAAAGAGGGTGTATTAGAGTGTGAGGGTGTACAATAGAGTATGTTAGGGTGTAAAGAGTGTGTATTGGTGTGTTAGGGTGTAAAGAGGGTGTATTAGAGTGTGAGGGTGTACAATAGAGTATGTTAGGGTGTAAAGAGTGTGTTTTGGTGTGTGAGGGTGTAAAGAGTGTGTATTGGTGTGTTAGGGTGTAAAGAGGGTGTATTAGTGTGTTAGGGTGTAAAGAGGGTGTATTAGAGTGTGAGGGTGTACAATAGAGTATGTTAGGGTGTAAAGAGTGTGTATTGGTGTGTTAGGGTGTAAAGAGTGTGTATTAGTGTGTTAGGGTGTAAAGAGTGTGTATTAGTGTGTTAGGGTGTAAAGAGTGTGTATTAGTGTGTTAGGGTGTAAAGAGTGTGTATTAGAGTGTGAGGGTGTACAATAGAGTATGTTAGGGTGTAAAGAGTGTGTATTAGTGTGTTAGGGTGTAAAGAGTGTGTATTAGTGTGTTAGGGTGTAAAGAGTGTGTATTAGAGTGTGAGGGTGTAAAGAGTGTGTATTAGTGTGTTAGGGTGTAAAGAGTGTGTATTAGAGTGTGAGGGTGTAAAGAGTGTGTATTAGTGTGTTAGGGTGTAAAGAGTGTGTATTAGTGTGTTAGGGTGTAAAGAGTGTGTATTAGAGTGTGAGGGTGTACAAAAGAGTGTGTTAGGGTGTAAAGAGTGTGCATTAGGGTGTTAGGGTGTAAAGAGTGTGTATTAGAGTGTGAGGTTGTACAGTAGAGTATGTTAGGGTGTAAAGAGTGTGTTTTGGTGTGTGAGGGTGTAATGAGTGTGTATTAGTATGTTAGGGTGTAAAGAGTGTGTATTAGTGTGTTAGGGTGTAAAGAGTGTGTATTAGTGTGTTAGGGTGTAAAGAGTGTGTATTAGTGTGTTAGGGTGTAAAGAGTGTGTATTAGTGTGTTAGGGTGTAAAGAGTGTGTATTAGAGTGTGAGGGTGTACAATAGAGTATGTTAGGGTGTAAAGAGTGTGTATTAGTGTGTTAGGGTGTAAAGAGTGTGTATTAGTGTGTTAGGGTGTAAAGAGTGTGTATTAGTGTGTTAGGGTGTAAAGAGTGTGTATTAGTGTGTTAGGGTGTAAAGAGGGTGTATTAGTGTGTTAGGGTGTAAAGAGGGTGTATTCAAATGTTAGGGTGTAAAGAGTGTGTATTAGTGTGTTAGGGTGTAAAGAGTGTGTATTAGAGTGTGAGGGTGTACAAAAGAGTGTGTTAGGGTGTAAAGAGTGTGCATTAGGGTGTTAGGGTGTAAAGAGTGTGTATTAGAGTGTGAGGTTGTACAGTAGAGTATGTTAGGGTGTAAAGAGTGTGTTTTGGTGTGTGAGGGTGTAATGAGTGTGTATTAGTATGTTAGGGTGTAAAGAGTGTGTATTAGTGTGTTAGGGTGTAAAGAGTGTGTATTGGTGTGTTAGAGTGTAAAGAGTGTATATTCGAATGTTAGGGTGTAAAGAGTGTGTATTAGTGTGTTAGGGTGTAAAGAGGGTGTATTCAAATGTTAGGGTGTAAAGAGTGTGTATTAGTGTGTTAGGGTGTAAAGAGTGTGTATTAGTGTGTTAGGGTGTAAAGAGTGTGTATTAGTGTGTTAGGGTGTAAAGAGTGTGTATTAGTGTGTTAGGGTGTAAAGAGTGTGTATTAGTGTGTTAGGGTGTAAAGAGGGTGTATTCAAATGTTAGGGTGTAAAGAGTGTGTATTAGTGTGTTAGGGTGTAAAGAGGGTGTATTCAAATGTTAGGGTGTAAAGAGTGTGTATTAGTGTGTTAGGGTGTAAAGAGTGTGTATTAGTGTGTTAGGGTGTAAAGAGTGTGTATTCAAATGTTAGGGTGTAAAGAGTGTGTATTAGTGTGTTAGGGTGTAAAGAGTGTGTATTAGTGTGTTAGGGTGTTAAGAGGGTGTATTCAAATGTTAGGGTGTAAAGAGTGTGTATTAGTGTGTTAGGGTGTAAAGAGTGTGTATTAGTGTGTTAGGGTGTAAAGAGTGTGTATTAGTGTGTTAGGGTGTTAAGAGGGTGTATTCAAATGTTAGGGTGTAAAGAGTGTGTATTAGTGTGTTAGGGTGTAAAGAGTGTGTATTAGTGTGTTAGGGTGTAAAGAGGGTGTATTCAAATGTTAGGGTGTAAAGAGTGTGTATTAGTGTGTTAGGGTGTAAAGAGTGTGTATTAGTGTGTTAGGGTGTTAAGAGGGTGTATTCAAATGTTAGGGTGTAAAGAGTGTGTATTAGTGTGTTAGGGTGTAAAGAGTGTGTATTAGTGTGTTAGGGTGTTAAGAGGGTGTATTCAAATGTTAGGGTGTAAAGAGTGTGTATTAGTGTGTTAGGGTGTAAAGAGTGTGTATTAGTGTGTTAGGGTGTAAAGAGGGTGTATTAGTGTGTTAGGGTGTAAAGAGTGTGTATTAGTGTGTTAGGGTGTTAAGAGGGTGTATTAGTGTGTTAGGGTGTAAAGAGTGTGTATTAGTGTGTTAGGGTGTAAAGAGGGTGTATTCAAATGTTAGGGTGTAAAGAGTGTGTATTAGTGTGTTAGGGTGTAAAGAGTGTGTATTAGTGTGTTAGGGTGTAAAGAGGGTGTATTCAAATGTTAGGGTGTAAAGAGTGTGTATTAGTGTGTTAGGGTGTAAAGAGGGTGTATTCAAATGTTAGGGTGTAAAGAGTGTGTATTAGTGTGTTAGGGTGTAAAGAGTGTGTATTAGTGTGTTAGGGTGTAAAGAGTGTGTATTAGAGTGTGAGGGTGTAAAGAGTGTGTATTAGAGTGTGAGGGTGTACAAAAGAGTGTGTTAGGGTGTAAAGAGTGTGCATTAGTGTGTTAGGGTGTAAAGAGTGTGTATTAGTGTTTTAGGGTGTAAAGAGTGTGTATTAGAGTGTGAGGGTGTACAATAGAGTATGTTAGGGTGTAAAGAGTGTGTTTTGGTGTGTGAGGGTGTAATGAGTGTGTATTAGAGTTTGGTAGGGTGTAAAGAGTGTGTATTCGAATGTTAGGGTGTAAAAAGAGTGCATTAGTGTGTAAACAGTGTGTTTTAGAGTGTGAGGGTGTACAAAACAATGTGTTAGGGGGTAAAGAGTGTGTATTAGTGTGTTAGGTTGTAAAACGTATGTGTTTGTGTGTGTGTGTGTGTGTGTGTGTGTGTGTGTGTGTAGAATAGTTATAGCTCCTTGTTTGATTGAGCTCAGGTTCGTGTGCTGATCCAACGGTTCAATATGCTAGATTAACACTACATTTTAAATGTGAACAGGGGTGTGCTGCTCTATTAAGTCTCTACGGTGTGTGTGTGTGTATGCACACTTCAACGTAGCATCATCTATATCCCTGGAAATCCATCCTGCCATCATCTCAGCAGCTCACTGATAAGAAACATCTATCACACACACACACACACACAGGAAAGACGAGCTGGAAATGTCTCCATAATTTGTTGACTTTATTATAGACAAAATATAGGATCTGCACAAACTCCGTCAAGTCACTATTTACAGATTTGAGATGCTGCATTTACAGGAAAATAAACAAAAAAATAAACAAAAAAAATAATAATAATAAAATACAGGGAAAACTCATACAACTGAATAAAAACACCAACACAGAGAGAGGAAGTCAAACCTACCCATTATCCCGGGATAAATTTAAGCGCTATTATTCTTATTAATATTATTAATTATTAATATTATATTTACAAAACTCCAAATATCCATAGGTATTTAATTCTGTATTTCTGTTGTATTTTAGAGTCTTTATGTCAGGAGATCAGGTGGTCAGGACTCGATGAGGATTCCTTGGACTGAAAGAGACAGACAGAGAGAAAAGTCTTCAGGGTTGGACAATATATTGTTTGTACATCATTCTCATCGTGATATTTCAGAGAAACATTCGTTCAGAAACCTGTAGCAGTTGTACGATATATCGCTCTGAATTTTTGTGAAATTTCTAAACAATTCATTCATGAGACTCGTGGAAAGGGGAATGGTGGATATATTGTTAAGTTTAAATATTGTGGTATTTCAGCACACAGTGTATTGTTTTTTGATTTTTTCTATGACCCATATCAGTATATGATATATAGTTTTCACGATATTTCTAAACTATATTTATTAATTAGTGTGAATTTTAAAACCCTGAAATGGTTGTACGATATATTGTTTATCATCATTATTGCAATATTTTTCAAACAATGCTCAAGCAGAAATAAATTCTTGTTCAATATATTATAATTATTTTATTATATTATGAATAAAATAATAATAATAATAATAATAATAATAATGATAATACCATTATTATATTTGCTTTCATTATTATTATCATTATTATTATTATTATTATTATTATTATTATTATTATTAATAATAATATTATTATAGAAATATTCAACCAATAGAAAACTAAACTGGTTGTACGATATATTGTTTATCACTGTTATTGCAATATTTTTTAAGCAATGCTCAAGTTGAAATAAATGCTTGTACAATATTTTATTACTATTTTTCAATTATTAATTAATAATAATAATAATAATATTTTATATTTTATTTTATTATTATTATAGAAATATTCAACTAATAGAAACCTGAACTGGTTGTACAATATATTGTTTATTGATGTTATTGTGATATTTGTGGGTGTGGCTTATCTTCTTCTACAGTTTACTGCTTATTATCTTTGCGATGTGTTAAATCCATTGAACAGTGTGACTTCTAGAAGTTTTTAAAATGGTGGTACGATATATCGTTTATTATAAGTGTTATTGCCAATATTTTAGCGTGTTAGCATGAATTAGAAACTTCTTGTGGAATATATCGTTTCGGTTTATCACTGTAGCGACATTTTAGACAAATTTCCATCCGGTATTTTAAACCCTCGGGTTGCACCAATATATTGTTTTCAATTTTTATTGCGATATTTCAGTGGAATGTTGAGTGGTACGAGGGGCGTGGCTTAGTTATTGAAACAGAAGATAACCAATTAATTGTTCAAGCCTGCAGTAGTTGTGTAGTGTTTTGTTTAAGGTTAAAGTAGAATTTTATAGTAACATTCAGCTAAAGTTCTCAGTTTAACTGCTTTAGCTAGCTGCAAAAATGTTAGTTATGTTAGTTATAGTTGCCATAGTTGGAAGAGTTGGTAGTTAGGATAGTTGGAATAGTTATGATAGTTATAGTTACAGTTGTTTGCATCAGCTACAAATGTTCTTTGTTATAATGGTTAAAGTAGGTATGTTAGTTACAACAGATTTAATAATGATGATAGTTACAGTAGTTATGGTAGTTAAATTGGTTGTGAGAGTTAAAAATATGAATTATGAGAATTTCAATAATTACATACAGTAGTTACTTTAATTGTGGTAGTCATGAGGCTCGTGATGTTTTTGATGGTTCCAGAGTTATGACAGTTACAAGAGTTCTAGTTACAGTAGTTATAAAGGTCATGATAGTTACAATCGATATGACAGTTATGTTTGTTGCAGTAGTTAAAACCATTCGCAGTAGTTACATAAACAGCAGTTATGTGGATTACACTGGTTATGGCTTTGAAGGTTATAATAGTTATGGAGGTTATGATGGTTACACTGGTTATGATGGTTATATGAGTTAAGATATGTATTATAGTTATGATAGTCATGCTCATTAAAACAGGTAAACTATTTGGGGTCGTTACATAACAAACAGCAGTTATACTGGTTATGATAGTTCTGATTGCTATGAGTGATTGCTACATGAGTTTTTGTTGTTACAGTTTCCTGAGTTATAATAGTTGTGATCATTCTGAGTGTCATTAGTTATGTTAGTTATGATAGTTACAGTAGTTTGGACAGAATCGTGATGATATTTGATTCATGTTTGTTTCCTAAATACGACTGTTAGCTACGAGGCAATTAATTCACTAAGTATTTAAACAAAGTCCATGAACAATTGAGAGAGAGAGAGAGAGAGAGAGACAGACAGATAGACAGACAGACCGAGAGAAATAGAGAGACATAGAGAGAGAGAGAGAAATAGAAAGAGAGAGAGAGAAATAGAGAAAGACAGACAGACAGAGAGAAATAGAGAGACAGACAGAGAGAAATAGAGAGACACAGAGAGAGAGACAGACAGACAGACAGACAGACAGTCAGAGAGAAATAGAGAGACAGACAGAGAGAAATAGAGAGAGAGACAGACACACAGAGAGAAATGGAGAGACACAGAGAGAGAGACAGACAGACAGACAGACAGACAGTCAGAGAGAAATAGAGAGACAGACAGAGAGAAATAGAGAGAGAGACAGACACACAGAGAGAAATGGAGAGACACAGAGAGAGAGACAGACAGACAGACAGACAGACAGTCAGAGAGAAATAGAGAGACAGACAGAGAGAAATAGAGAGAGAGACAGACACACAGAGAGAAATGGAGAGACACAGAGAGAGAGACAGACAGACAGACAGAGAGAAATAGAGCGAAAGAGAGAGAAATAGAGAGACAGACAGACAGAGAGAAATAGAACGAAAGAGAGAGAAATAGAGAGACAGACAGACAGACAGAGAGAAATAGAGAGACAGAGAGAGAGACAGGCAGAGTGAAACAGAGAAACAGACAGACAGAGAGAAATAGGGAGAGAGAGAGAAATAGAGAGAAACAGACAGAGAGAGACAGACAGACAGACAGACAGAGAGAGAGAAATAGAGAAATAGACAGACAGAGAGTGAAATAGAAAGAGAGAGACAGACAGTGAGAGACAGACAGACAGACAGAGAGAGAGAGAGAGAGAGAGAGAGAGAGAGGTGTAACGCTGTGTCTCTGCTCTGCCTGAAGGAGCTGCTCTGCTCTGGAACACAGTATTTATAAGGAATGAGTGATGAGCGTAAAGCCTGGAGAAAAGAACATCGGGGAGGGTCGCGGTTAAAAAGGGGGCAAATTCTCCCCCGAGGGGCTTTACACACACACACACACACACACACACACAGCCTCCCCTGAGACGCTGCATGCGAGGGGTTTTGACCTGCTTTGTCACACACTGTTTATCTTAAAGCACACTGAGCCAGTAATAATAATAATAATAATAATAATAATAATAATAATAAATTCATATTGTATCTATTATTTTGTATTTCATATATTAGATGAAAATAAATACATTTTAAAACAGATTTATAGATAAATATCTGTGCTAATACAAATACAAAAATAAAATAAAATAAATAATACAAAAATGTTTATTTTTAAGATTTGGGTTATTTATTATGTATTTTTAACATGTATTTATTTCTCTCTTCAGCTCAGTTTTATTTACTGGATACATTAAAATTAATGATTTATTTGTTTTCTTTGTTACATATAATATTTATTTTATTATAATATATAATTCTATAATATAATTTTTGTTTTCAGATTTATTTATTTAAAGCCATTTCAGCTTGTGGTGGAAATTATGAAAAGATAAAAAAAATATGTTGTACACCATGTGTGTGTGTGTGTGTGTGTGTGTGTGTGTGTGTGTTTACCCGTCGTGAAGAGGTCTGAACGAGGACTTTGTGATGGTGTGTGTGGGCGACTCAACTCCCCGCTCTGACCAAAAAAAAAAAAAAACACAATCAATAATAAATGAGGTGATTATGGAGATGTGATCTGCACTGAACGGGTTAATAAATCACACACACACACACACACACACACACACACAGACACGAACACATGGTCCCACTTCTCCTCATCACATTTATCACAACACACACACACACAGCGTTATCTGTTACTGACTCGACTTCGATTGCGCTTTGTTTTTTTTTGTTTTTTTTCTTTTTAATCTGCTTTAAAATGATGAGTGTGTTAAAAGATCGCCTCTAAATCAACCTCGTATCTCCAAAATACATCCAAATAAACCGGAGCTGAAAGAGAACAACAGAAAACAAAAAACAGTTTTAAAAAAAAAAGAAAAAAGAAAAGAAAGAAAAATACACAATTAAAAAATACAACCTTGAGTGTAAGTGGTCAGGAATTAAATAAATAAATAAATAAATAAATAAATAAATAAATAAATTAATAAATTAATAAATTAATTAATTAATACTTTAGCAGAGCTTAGTCATCCAAAAAAATAGATTTATGTTTTTATACATATATAATTATGTATTATTATATATTATAAAAATAAATTAGACATGTAAGCAAATAAATAAATGATTTATTATTTAGTGTAGCATCACTGGAAAATGTAAACAAATATAAAGATAGAATATAGGAAAAAATAAAATTAATGAATTAAATAAATAAATAAATGGTTGAATGAATGAATGAATGAATGAATGAATGAATGAATGAATGAATGAATGAATGAATACATATTTTGTGAATGAGAGTTTAAGAAAAATCACAAAAAATAAAACCACAAAAAGAGTTACTGATCATTAAATCCTTATTAATATGATTTTTTGTTACTGAAAAATGATTGATTTTTAAAATAAATGACCTAGACAGTAAGAGTAAAGATACCTGTGTGTTTGGGGCTGAGCTGCTCAGGGCTTTTGTCCTTCTCCATTACATTCTGCTGCTGCTGTTGCTGTTGTTGTTGTTGTTGTGTTTGATTCTGATTGTGATGATGATGATGCTGCTGCTGATGATGATGAAGATGGTTCTGATTTACTCCCACCAGCGAGCGGACGCTGAGCAGTGAGTTGTGGCTGCGGAAAGCTCCGTTGTTCCAGCTGTGGATCTTCCCGATGGGGCAGGTGTACAGTCTGTGGTTGCCGAGGAAGGCCGGATGTTGGACACCGGTGTTTTTAGACACATCCGGACTCGTCGCCGTCTCCGCTAGCGACCAGATCTTGGGTTTGCTGCTGACGGGGATCTGGAGCCCCGGGGATGTCATGATGGTCATGTTTTTGTTAGCATTAGCATTAGCATTGCTGGCATGCACATGGGCGTGGGTGTCGTCTCTCTCCTTTAGGAGTTTGCGTGCTCGCTTTTCCTCGTCGTCGTCTTCGTCGTCGTCCTCCTCATCCTCGGCGTTGCTGCGGTCCCCGTCATTCTCGTCGATCTTATCGATGTCGATGCTCTCCAGGTCGATCTCCTCTTCGTCCTCACGCTTGTCTTCATTGTCGCTGCCGAAAATGCCGACGTCCTCTCCGTCCTCGCTCTTGGCTCGCGCGCCCCAGGTCACTTTGTTCTCCTTCTTGAGTCTCCGCCTGGCGTTGGCGAACCACGTGGACACCTGCGTGAGCGTCATCTTGGTGATGATGGCCAGCATGATCTTCTCGCCCTTGGTGGGATACGGGTTCTTCCGGTGTTCGTTCAGCCAGGCCTTCAGCGTGCTGGTGCTCTCGCGTGTGGCGTTCTTAGGCCTGGACGCGTCGCCATACTGGAACCCGGCGTAGGGGTAGAACGCTGCGGGGGAGGCGTGAGCCGCAAAACTGACCCCGGGGCTATCCTTTAGATCGTACTGTGAGCCCTGAAAACACACACACACATATTAACCTTCAGCTCACTCTGACACAGTATTGAGCCCTGAATTCAACACTATCTGTATTTATTTATTAAACACTTCAGTGTTGAATCTCCTTCTGTAGTGTTTATTCAACACCTCTTGGAATAAGCTTTTAGTGTTAATGACCATTAGATTCTGAGTCAAATACAGATTAAACTGGATTAACACCTAGAGGTGTTAAAGAAATCACCAGAAAGGGTTAGTTTATCTCTGCAGGTGTTGATTTGATTAAACAGAGCGGTTTTCAACACTGATGTAGAAGTTACTCTGTGTTAAGTCTTACAGTGTTGACTCATTATAACAGTGTTTATTACACAGCATTGACGTGTAATTAAAAAAAGGCACTGTGTTAATTCAATACTGCGCCTAAACACCAGAAAAATTGAAGCTGTCGTAAGTAAAAAGCTGTAAGAAGAGATTCAACACTCAATACGTGTTCAGGTCCAACACCATAATAACAGGTGTTTGTTTAATCTTGTTTAATTTTAGAGTTACAGTTAATTCTACTAATTCTACAGCAGAATCAGAAGCTGAACACAGCGATGCGCTAATCGGATCAAATTCCTGCGAGCTAGGTGTTTATGTGACCCTCTAGGATTTTTGTTGTGTTTGCACAGGATGCAAAGACTTCTCAGAGTTAACACTGTACAGCTCTGTATAAGTACAAATCGATAATGCTAATAATAATAATAATAATAATAATAATAATAATAATAGTAATAATAATAATAATAATAATAATAATAAGCGTGGATTAAACACTGTGCCCTAGCTGAACACTGTAGGAAATTGGGTAAACACTACAAATGTTAAACACTGTAACAGTAAACACTGTGTGTTAAGTAAACACACAGACACTTAAACACTGAACACAGTCCACATGAACACTGGAGGGTCAGTCAGAATGAAGACTCAGCTAAAGACTGTAAGGTTAATGAAACACTTCCTGTCGCTGTAGATTGAAGAAACGCTCCAGCACTCTAAGTTAATGAACTATAATGAACACTATAATCGCTAATACTATCATTTACATCAATTAATCACTACAGGCTACTTTGCCACGTCAGAATAAACACCATGTTAGGCTTTCTCAAAATGACCTAAACACCATAAGACTGAATAAACACTGCACTGAACACTGAGAAAGTTCAACACTAGGTCCAATGCTAATGACCGTATGTTAATCAGACGCTACGATTTGATTTTGTTCATTAAATACTACTACAGTAGAGCAGTGTTTCTCAATCCTGGTCCTGAAATCCCGCTAGGCCTGAACTTCTTTCAGCGT